>NW_027675197.1:0-45637 GCF_904066995.2 Poecilia reticulata | reverse complement strand
AAGGAGCTAATATACCGTCTGTCAGCTGGGGAGGTGAGTCAGCCAAGAGCGGGTCATTAAAGAGAAGAAGCACTCTGATCACGTCCCTGAGGGGAGATGACCATGCATTGCCACACATCCAGCTGAGACCACCAAAAGCATCACACTAAACAAATCACCTCACACAAATAAGACCTTTTTCTTTTTTCTTTTTTGCAGCACATGCACTTCTAAAAGGAAACCCAAATTATCATGGTGATGATGTACAAATACAAACGGAAAAACATTAATTACACAGTAGCTTTAAAATGTTCCAAGTGGCAAATAACCGGAGATTAGTTATCCTGAAGAGATGTTTCTACACAGAATGTACTGTAAATATCATTATCCTGTGTGGGAACATTGTGTGTGAAAAAGCTTACTGTTTGATTAATTAAAAGAAAAATAATAATTTGTTATTTAACTTAATCAAAATAATAAAGGTGAGAAAAAATAATAAGACAGATAAATCACAAACACAGAACACACACACAGGTGGTCTGTCTTCAGTATTTAATATCAGTGAGCAGGGCCGTGCAGGGACCACTAAAGGGGCAGGTGCTCAAAAAAAAAAAAGGGCACATCCAACCGTATTTTAAGACAGAATATTAACAAAGCCCTGAGCTTTCAAAGTTTAATAAACAAGATAAATTACAAAATTGTAAGATAGCAATCAAAGTTTTTTCCCCTTCATTAATGACGCACTTCTATTACATTCATTATATCTATCATAGTAATTCAGGGTTATTTTAATTCTAAATGAATATCCTTGTTGGACTTTATTTAAGTGTTATTTTCCTTCAAGATACATTTACCTAATGCTAGAATAAATGAAATGTACATTATGTAGCAAAGGAATTAAAAGATCAGACATGCATCCATTATGGAGATGATCGTTTTGGACGGGCGATTTGCCCCTATTGCATAATAAATACTAAAGAATGACCGCTATCATAACGGTACAGGGAAGAAGCTTTTAGTTATCTGCTTTGCTAGCAAAATTGTTAGCTAGCACATAGCACAACAACAACAGCCTAATGTCTGTATAATAAAAATACTGAATCGATAGATAAAAACAGTTTTCCTCACCTGGCTGTCTCCTCCCGCTCAGAGTTCTTCAGAGAAAGGCAGAAGCAGAGGCCTGTCAGTGTCTGTTGTATTTCATTACCTCTCTGCTTAAACGCTACCTCCATGCTGAAGCAGAAACGATACGTCAACGTTTTCAGTCATCTGACAAGTAGCAAGTCTACTCCACTTATTCACCAAAAACGTTTTTTTTTTTAATTCACCAAAAACTGTTCTGTAATCTGGAACGTTCGCTACGTTGAGCTCCCCAGTTAGCCGCCTTATCTCACTGCGCGAGAGGCAACTGCGTCATGCGTCACGGGCAAAAGGTCAAGGTAACAAGGTGACCAGAGGGCTTGTTGTAACAATTTTTTAAAAATAAAATAAAAAAATAAAATAATAATAATAATAATAATAATAATAATAATTATTATTATATTATTATTATTATTATTATTATTAATTATTATTATATTATTATTATTATTATAATTATAATATAATAATAATAATTATAATAATAATAATAATATAATTATTATTATATTATTATTATTATATTATTATTATTTTAGTCCATGTTATGTGTCACAAGAGGGCTTAGAAAATAATAATACAAAAAATTAAAAATAAATAAAAATTGACCAAAAGGGCACTTGGGGCAAGGAGCAAAAAGGGCAGGTGCTCAAGCCCCCCAGCCCCTCCCCTGCACGTGCCTGTCAGTGAGCTTTCAGTTTCACAAAATGCAAAATGCCTGAGTGAAAGAATGCAACATTTACATAGGTGTAACATAACTCTATGCAGATTACATTAAAGAGTGAATTGCTTATTACATGACTGTGCATTTTCACAAATATTAAATGGGTAGTAGAATGGAAAACGTTTTGAAAAGAACTGGCTTTCATTTGCAAGATGAAATAAAAGTGTCATGTTGAACCTGATGTAAATTAACAAATATGCAGAAGTCTTAAGGAAAAAAAAAAAAGAAATTTGTGCAAATGCTAATTCAGTGTGAAAGAAAATAAGTCACTCTTCTGACTGGTTTAATTGAATGAGAGCAGATAAATTTGTGCAAACTGACACAGTTAACTCAATTTGTCAATCCTACATCACATCAGGAACATATTAGCTTACAAAGACTTTTTTTCCCATCCTGACTTATTGCATTTTAATACTGATACATATTTATTATCGATCAAACTTTGCTCAATTTCAGTCACTGAGGTACAAAAGCACCAGCAGAGTAAAGTCTTGTAATTCCCACCTGACACTACACATTCAACTATCACCAGGATAATAGACAGTAATACAGGACAAAGTAGGCTGTCCTTCTGATGAAAGCTTCCCAGCAATTACTGTCAACTGACATTTTGTTATCTGTCCAGCTACTGGCAACAGTAAGCGTCATGTGAAGCACATGGTTTACATACAAGCGTATGCACACACAATTTGCCGGGCTCCCGTTCCCAACCCACATTGAGTCAATGAAGCCTGTGAGTCACTCTTCCTCTGAGGTGCTGGCACGCCGTTGATGCAGCTCTGACAAGGCTGATTTTGTGGCAAAGTATCTGAGGCAGCTGATGCCTTTGTAAACACCTAGCACATGGTAACAGATGGTAGCTTGGAGCTCCAAGCACCAGTGGGGTGGTCTGCGTTAGTTTCAGATAATGGGTGGGTGTGCTACTCTTTTGATTTAAGGTGGTGCATCTCACCCGTCCTTCATAGACGTTTTTTTTTTTTTTTTGTTCTCCACAACAGAAGTATGATCAGGCCGTTGATCATCTCATGAATATCCTGGACATAATCATATCTTGTTCGACATTCCTTATTTTCACGAGTGGGGAGCTGCTATCTATTCATAATGACACTGTGTGTGTGTGTGTGTGTGTGTGTGTGTGTGTGTGTGTGTGTGCGTGTGTGTGTGTGTGTGTGTGTAGGTGTGTGTGTGTGCCTGCATGTGTGTGTGCGTGCGTGCGTGCGTGCGTCGTGCGTGCGTGCGTGCGGTGTGTGTGTGTGTGTGTGTGGTGTGTGTGTGTGTGTGTGTGGGCGTGTGTGGTGTCACAGCTGATTTGAACGCCTCATCCAATAAATTAGCTGCATTTATTAAAAGGACGCGGAGAGAATAAAAGCGAATCACAGCCAAATGTATGATGGTAAGCACTGCCCTGTCTGGTTCCCAGAGATGCTCACCAACCCGTCTTCCTTCGCCTCTCTTTATTGTGTCGTCATGGTGATGGGTTTTCGTCTTTGGGTCTAATTAAAGAAGAGCTTTAGACGTATTGACTATTTCAGTCTGCAACCTCTCTCCAAGTACCTATGCTCGTGTCGTCATCCAAGGTAATTTTTAATTAGAAGCATGGACACGCAGCTTCAGCATGCAGAGCACATGTGGTAAAATAAATAAATAAATAATAAATAAAATAAATAAATAAATAAATACATGCAGTATCAAACACAGAGAACCGTGTCACAAACGCTATTGATCTAAGCTTTGTTTGATATCTAAAAGCTCTGAGTGAAGATCCTGGTGCCAAACCCACAAACAATCTTTGTCTGACCCTCTTAGAAGATGGCAAGTTTCAGTAAACATGTTTGTGTCCTTCAAGCAGAAGCGTGGATGATGTCAAAGTGTCCCGCAATACTTAAAAAAAATTAATAAAAATAAAAATAGATTTTTGATTAAAATGCAGGAACAAATTTTAAGGATGAGCAAAACCTTCTCAGTTTCATCACGTCTTCTTCCTCACGTTATGCTTTGCTTTGCTGTAATGAGAAACATCGTGAGACACAAGATCGTTAATCATGACTGTGACATTTCGGCATAGCATCACTCTTCCAAAAGAGGAGATCAATCCATGATTGGTTTTAATTGCTCAGACGTCTTGGGAGGAGATTTGGTCAAATTTGTACCAAAAATAGTAGTCTCCTCAAAGAGGAGAGAGGAAGGGCAGCAACAAGTGAAATAAATGAAATATATTGTTATTCAAACTAGAAAATAGATATAACTGCCTCTAAACTGTGATAAACTGTGTGGGGAATAATGTTGACATAGCTACTGGAGAGACTTCAAAGAACAACCTGCTTTAAAGTAATACTGCCTATAGACACATTTGTTTAAAGAAATCACTCTTTTATTTTGTTGGATATGATATTAGCACTCAAAACTATGACTAAGATTGTGTGTTTTGCTTTTGAATATGACCTGCAAATGAAACGCTTTGGCTTGCTTGTAAAACACCGTTTGTAAAGAGAAAATAATACTGCACATCATTCTGAAAACGTTACTCCTACAGCAAAAACATGGTGGAGGTAAGAGATTAGTAAAGATAGTTGAAGTACTATATTAAGGACAACCCTGGACAAAAAAAAGAAAAACTTTACAAGTAACAAAAGACACTTTGGCAAAGGTTATTTTACAAGCACTGGATAAAATTAGATTAAAACATATTTCTGTATTGTATGGACCAGCAAAAGGTCCATCTGTATATCCAACTGAAAATTGTAGCGAGACTTGAAAACTGATTTGTCTCCAAATGTGTAGCTAATAGAAACACACACCTGGAATATTTCCAGTTGTGACAAATAATGCGGAAGGTCCCTTCATTTGTACTCTGCTTTGTGTTGGTCTATCCTAAAAATTCAGATAAAATATACTTAAATGTATGTGGTTTCATAGTAAAATAAAATAATAAATGTAAAAAATAAATTATGGGGAATGACAACTTTTACAATTCGCTACATTAGAAAAATCCAGTTTCCACTGAAACTTTGAAAACACTAACAAAGAAGAAAAGTTAAATATTCTGTGGTTAAAATGTAAGAACTGTAAAAATTGATCATAATTATCTGTTCTTCTACAGCTTTCAGTATGCAGTGGATGCCACTGCATACTGAGATTGAGTTTGGGCATTTCCATTATTCTTAGTCGTTGTACTAGATCTCTTTTTATGTTTGCATTCACTTCTCTTGTCCATGGTATTATGTAGAGCGCTTGAGCACATCATCAGTGTGTCCAGAGAGCTAAACATTAACCTGTATATTATGACTGACTAGGGTTTCTCCAAAAGTAGTAGAACAATACCCCTTGTGTTGACAGACACAGCTGCAGTGCCTCGATGTACAAGATTCTGCTTACACAGTCTTTTTTCTCTGTTAGTTGTGCTTGTAACTATTCATTTGGATGGTTTGCGGAAGTCAAAATAAAAAGTATATTGTGAAGTTTTGTATTTAGGTCGCATTTACTTCAACATCATAATCTTCATGCCATTGCGCAGAAAAATTAAGATAAAAAGAATACATGAAATGTTCATATTTATTTGCCATCAACCGTATTGTCCTTTCACTTTTAAAAAACAGAAACTTGAATTTGTTTTTTTCACCCAAAGGAGTTCACCCAACTTAATTAGTATGGGCATTTGGGAGTAACTGTAAAGGTTTAGTATTTTATACATACTTTATTTTTCATAGTTGTTCATTCCAACAGCCAATAAATACAGATTTGATGTTTTCATGGATAATTTGTTGTAATTGTTCATGGGGGGAAATTTTCTGTCAGACTGTTCCTGTGGTTTAAACTCCCTTTAATGCAAAGTGAGATAAAATTTAGAAGTGATTGGTTTTTGGGGGTTTTTTTCAAACTGTATGGGATGACTGTCCGTCCTTCTGTTAGCTGTTACTGTATACTGTTGGCCACTCCTATAAAATTATGTTGTTTCACCAGAAGTCAGCCGGCTCTTTGAAAGGCTGTGGCATGGAAAGTAAGGGAATGTCAACCAGTGGTATTTTCAATCCATTTATTTTTTAAAAGTTCAGTTAGTATGTAAAGAGCTGCAGGTGTGGTAATCAGAACAGTCAAGGAGCAAAAACATTATTCATTAAGTCCTAATAAATTCAGTGATATAATTGCATATTAATATCACTGTCTTCCCTGTTTACAGTAAATCTTTTAAAACATCTTTCCACTTAAGCTGACAGCGATTTCAGATTTATTCACAATTTGTGACTGAATTAAATTTACTTCTTGATTTAAAAAAAAAAAATGTATTAACTGTTGAACTGTTAAACGATTGTCATGAATACGTGACACAGGTCGATTATTTCAAACAGATGGACTCAGGACTTTTAACTTTGTCCTCTAGCTCTCTTTATGTTACTGTTCATCAAGATTATATTCTAATTTATCCATGGCAGTTTAATAATCTCTACTTCTCTGCTTAAAGCACAAGAAAGTAAAAATGTGTTTTATATTTTGTGTTCAATTGTGAAACAGTTTTTTCATCTCCTGCTTCTACTAATAGTTTGTCGAATATGTAGACAATTTTCATCTAACCATCTCCATCTCCCTAATGCTTTGCACTTCTGGAAAACGCTGAAAGAACGTTGATCATGAAAGACTGTCACAATTCAGGTAGGTTTTTTTGTGTCGCATTCAGAGGATTTAAATAAACACAATTCTATCACAGGCGTATATCAAAAGCATCACAATCACCAAAAATGTTCAGAATGTATAAAATGAGTATCATTACAGTTTGTCTTCTCCCCCACCCTGTTTTAGATTGTACAGAAAACAACATTTTATATGTAGCATGATATAATCTTTAATCAGTAATTTGTGTGGCAGAATGTGCATGTATGAATTAGCACTTTATTAAGAAGTATATAAATCTAGTTTCTGTTTATTGACAGTACATCAAATACAAACGAAAGAACAAGTTAACCAGAAAACATGCTTCATAAAGATGACAAGCAGCTTAATTTGGACCAAACTCTGCAGATGGGGCGCAAAAGACATTTTAGAAAGAAAGAGCCGTAACACAGATATACCTTTCCAGTCAGATGAAGTGGATTGTGTGACAAAATGTCACCGCAAACTAAAAACTCTTAATGCAAAAGTTACATTCATGAGGCCTGAAATGCAGCCTATAGTATTTTGAATGACTAAAGCACAGAAATAAAAAAAAGTTGCCTGGTAAAGGATAAAGTAAGTTACACACATGAATGTTAATCTACAAAAATTGTTTTGTTGCTGACAGCAAAATTACTCTGACACTTAGGATTATTGTAATTTATAAAAAAAAATTAAAAAAAATGTTAATAACTTTCATTCTGATTATCCAGATAGTTTGTTTTGGGTTTTTTTACACCAGTGGCAGCATGTTGTGTCCAGCATATTGTGACGGAAAGTGCCAGACACATACCTTATCAGTTCTCCGTCCAACAGATGTCTGATAGATAGCTGGACTGGAAAAGTGATAAGGAGATGTGCTTGACAACATTAGAATCTGAACAGCTATTGGTGTAATAATGAAACAGTAAATTATCTTCTTTTTTTTTTTTGCAAAATTAGAAATAAGAAAGTGTTTACGGAGCTGATTATAGAGAAGACTTACAATTATGGGAAAATTCTGTCCTTATTTAGTGATCAGGGTTAAACTGCCATCCACCAGTGGCCAGCATGGCCAGCATCCACATGTGAGTCCATTCAGCGTTCATCTGCGTCCAAAAGAAGGGACTTTCAGGACACATCCCGTGGTTTTATGGGCCCTGACTCCACCTCATCCATGGTGCTGTCCTTCCTCTGTCAAAGCTCAAAGCAAGTAACTTGTTTTTATTTTCATTTCCAAATTATTGTTCTGTCTGGTTTGTGTTGTAAAGAATCTAAATTTTACATTTTAATCATGAGAAATTCATCTTCTTCATTAAACAGCAGCAAATTAAGACCCAATTGACAAGAGAAAAATGATTTGTAAATTAAAGTTCAGAATGAAAACTTGTGACGTTTCATTACATACATAAAATACACTCCTACTCCTTTGAAATAAAAATTCTGATGTGTTAAGCATTTTTGTTAAGCAATTAACATGCATTAGATTTTTATTTCTTGATTACAAATATTTACATATTAATGTTTAATGTTAGTCCTTTTTAACTTTTGAAAAAAAAATCTTTTTGCATTGCATTTAAATAACTACTGTTAGCAGAGGAAAAGCTAGGACGCCCTACCCTCAACAGCAAGCGTTACCCTTTTGGTTTAAACTATTTCATTTGTAGTCATCAACCACACTGAGGTTGTTCAGAGGAAAATTGGCCGAACTACATTCATCTTCAACTCTGAAATACTTTTCTTTTTTTTTCTTTTTTTTTTGCTTGTTTCTTGTCCACCCACTACAACTCAGAAGGATTTTTCACTTCTTGGTTTTCGGTCAGTCCTACAATGGAAATGAGTCCAGTGCCGTCTCTGTCTGGTTGCTCAGGCGTGCATGTTTAAGTCAACAGTAGCACAAACCGGCCGTAATGCATGTTAGAAACTTTGGGTCCTTGGTTTACCATCATTTGTTCTTGGAATTAATTTGCATTGAAGGTTAGCATTGGATTTGTTGGAAGTTCTTGGGGTGTCATATCCTATTTTTTATATATATATTTAAAGTTTTGCAATATATTTCTTTAGTTACACTGCTAGATTTTTTAAGGATGTGAAAAGTAACATCCATATAGGATGAAATACTTTTGCACGACTGTATCTGCAGGTTTTAAGTCATACATGACTTGGTGATGCTGGATATTAAAGAGCTACGTTTTATCATGTAATGTTGTCGCCTACATATCTACAGCAGCTCACTGGATCTCTTTAAGAAGATTCTAAGTATGATGACACTGTTAGAAAAAAATCCTCAATGCCACTTAAAACTCTGTACAGTTGCATTTTCATCTTACACTATAGCCAAATATTTTCCATCAGGATGAGTAAGGGTGAGTGAACAAATATGTGACATACTTTGACCCTGATTGTTATCTATAGCTGCTCCTGTGGGTGTGCAGTTGGCTGAGGAAGGACAGCAGACACCTCTGTGTGCTTTGCTGCTGGTTTATCTCTGCCCGCCTGCCCTCAGTGGGAAAAGTCCCATCCAAATTAAACACGGCCGACTCGCTTTCTGATCCAGTTCCGGATTTCTTCTCCACACCAGCCGCCAACAGCGGTCACACGGATGAGGGGAGATCTGCCAAGCATCTCCTCTGCAGTGCTCTGCCCTCCTCTGGGATTAGCTGCGCTGCATTCCCACCATAAGCAGCACCATCATAAAACAGACACACAACAGAGTGCAGGCAAGGGCACAGTTGCCTACCCAAACAAACACACATTCAGACATGAATTAGCTTTCTTTCTCTTTGTCTTTCTGTCTCCAGTGCACTCACACTTGTCTGGTTTACCTTTTTCTGTTTTCTCTCGCTGTCACACTGACAACTGAGCCACTCTAAAGCAACATCCCCTCTCCTATTTAAACACACAAACACACTTCCTTGTAGAGGAAGATGAGTTTGCAGTTTAACAGTGTTGTTGTATTTTTTTTTTGTGAGAAGTGGAACAAAGGTCTTCTTCTCTGTTTTCCACCTGTTTTAACTTAAGGGTTTGCATTTTAAGTATGTCAGACGGAATTGCAATGGAAAATGTTAGATTTCAGATAAATGCCCAAGAGCGTAACAAAAATCTTTTTTATTTTTCCCAAGTTTAATAAAACTAGCTTAAGGTATGTATTGTTGTACAACTGCAACAGCTTGAGCCCACTTTTGCTTATATTTGATGATTCGGTGTTTATTTCCTTTGTTCCCATTTCCATTTTTCTCCATTTCCTTTTATTATTAATGAAGCTGCTTCAGTTGGACGGAGCCTTTAAACATCTCGTCCTGTCTTTGCAGAAGTTGTCGAGGATTTGAAAACAAGAGTCTGGAGGCACTTTTCTAAAAATACAATGTTAGTTAATTGAGATTGCTCTGAAGAGACAGCGCTGCTCTGAGAGGACGGAGATAGAATGACTGACTGCTCAGTGATGCACTGACAATATAATCTGTTTCTCACATAATCCAGCACAGACCTGTCTGAGGAGAGTCATGGCATTGCTGCTGTATTCTCTAGTACAGAGCACAACTCAAACCTGTGGCTCAAATTAGTCTCCAGCAGAGGGCACTAAGTGATGTTTTCTATTTATAGTAGTTGACTAAGATTTCTAAAGGGGATCAGGGGCTTTCTGAGGATGCTTTGCTCTGTTTGCAGGGAAAGAGGCCTATTTTCTCTTACTGAGCACTAAAAGCAGACAAAGCGTGCTCATGTTGCAATCAACAATCGCCGTCAAAACAATTAGTGAATTATGCTGTTCTGTTTACTCACCTTACACAAGCAGCATTAAATTGCAGGTTTTACATTCAATCTTTTGATTGGATCAAAATCTCCTGCTGTTCCAATTCTTTAAGTGTGCAGGTTTTTGTGTATATGTGTGTGCTGCTTGCGTGAACCATATGACGCCATATAATACATGCACACACATTATCTAACATCACTCAGTAGACTTTTGCCTAAACCATTTTTGGCAGCACTAAACTTGACTCAGTTGCTATGGACACAGATGATGTTTTCCTTTTTTTCCTCCTCTTTTTCTGTCTGTGTCCATGACAACAAAATGGCTTTTTACAAGAAATGGTATGCATTTAAGAAGGCAGAGCGAGATGAGGGTTAATGTCTTTATTAGGTAATGTATTCCAGGTCAGCGACAGAGAGGCATGCATTGTGAAAATCAGACCTTGTTCAGGCTCCCCTTGGATGTGAGATATTTTTTATTTAAAATGTATAACATGCATAATTGGTATTTATTGGATCAACATGAATAATTTGCACTTACAAAATCTGTTAGTTGGGGTATGAACTGATCCAAATCTGTTCTTTAAAACAAGAAAAATGCAGTTTTAGTATTTCAAAGCACACTGTTGTTATTTTCACTCTATTTTGGAAATAAACGGTGAATTCATTCACAAATTAAGCAGTGTGCCAAATTGTGTTCTTAGTTAGTTTGAGCAGTAGACTTTGCTCTCTCAGAATTCACTAAAAGGTCCTTCATTGGTTCAGACTTCATCCTGTATCAATGTGAAAAAATGGTCCTACGTTCAAACGTAGATGTAGTCCATAATATGCATCAACAGGCGATGACTTTCCATGGTCCCAATACAGTTTTGAGTATCTTTACTCATTTTGAAAAATTTCTGCTGTAATTGTACATCTGCTTTTCTGCACTACACAGCTATGCGCATGCACATGTACATTATAAGAAAGGCTGTTTCTGTTCTGTTCTAACTCACCCGGACGATAGCTTCCATAAAATGGCTCACATTACAGTCAACAGCAAAAAATATTAGCATAAACGACCTGCTTGAAAACTATCTACATACACTGTTTCAAATTTTATCAGATAAATGTCAAAGCAGGTAATGTGTTAACAAAGCAAAAGAAAAATGTCAACTATCACCTGAAAATATATTAGTTTTAAGATGGACTTCATGTTTGATACACAAATTAAACCTTGTATTTTTGTGTTTTTGTGATGTAAAGCAATTTTGAACTGCCTTGTTGCTGAAATGAGCTGTGCAAATAAACTTGATTGATCGATTGATAAATTAGCAACCACATAGTGAATTGCGTGATTGAGACATTGGAAGAGCTACAACTAAGATTCAAAATCTGCTCAATGTTTAAGCCTTTGTCCCTTTCCTTAAAGATTTAGTTGTTTTTTTTTCATTATAACTAATGCTGTCAAGGACTTTGATATGTTAAGAAACTTGGATAATACCATGATTTTTTTTTTCTTATCTGACTTTTGAGTGCAAACTTGGCATAAACAAAAAAATATATACAATTTCTAAACCTGCATATGTTTATTGATATTTACATTTTTTTCTATTGTTTAAATAACGTGAAATTTAGACCTTTACACATGCTGCTTGTTGTTTGAGTATTTCCTCAGTTGACCGCTAGATGGCAACATCAGGTCAAAAATCATCAGATTGGGGACTGCTTGCCCGCAAGGCTCATTATTTGCACATGATGAGGCTGCACTTCTTGAGGGAAACAAATGCAGGTCCCAGCATAAATATTTATGAGAGATAAAGGAAATAAACTGACAGGTAACAAATTCAACACAGCAACACAGGTGGACATGCAAGGTCATTTTCAAATGATACAACACTCCTCTGAGGGCCTTGGACCATCAGCAGCAGCAGCTTTTATATTCTTAGGGGATAAATTATAGATGCTTTAGAGTGTTCATATGTTATGTGGAATGACAGTTGTTTATTATATACCAGTTTAGGTTATCAGGTGGAGCTCTGGCAGTTTGTATTTTTAATTAACACCAAACTCATTCATGTAACTATGAAGTCTCTAATAGTTCTGTGCTTATTTACAAATCAACAACGTAAATATATAGCATAGTCAACAAATGTTTTATGAAAAGCTAAAAAATCTATTTTTGTTTTATTTGTGTGTTTATTTTTTGTCCATATGGTCTACTTTGAGAAAAAAAAATTTTTTCACAATATGGTTTATGCTGACAATGTTGTTAAAAATTGATTCTGAAATGTTGCCAAATGCATTACGTTGCCAACTGAAAGCATTAGCATTATGATCTGTTTATGCTAACATTTCAACAGCTTTCTTTTTCACTCAACACTAGCAGCTTGTATCTTATTACTGAGTCAATCACTGTTATTGACATGAGCTTCTTATGAAATTGACATCTACTATATGTCTATGTATGTTATATAAAAAACAGATTGAAACATCTTAATATTCTTATTAAACATGTATTTGTTGCTTATGTTCATTTTAGAACAGTGGACTCATTTCTTTGCTAAACATAATGGTGGAGGCGAAAAACAAACAAAAATGTTTATTTTTTTAAAAGTTGGACTTCGAAAGTGGAATGAAAATGATCGGGAATTCTTTTGTTATTGTCATCATGTACTACATCACATGATGACAGAGTGAAATCTTGAAATTTGAAAAAAGATTGGAATTCTGACTTGGTTCATAAAAAAACGAAACCTCTGAAATGAACCTCGTTTTTTTTCTTGTCATCCAGGTTATTTGGGCCGTGTGTGATTTCTCTCCAACTCTCCGCTTATTCCAAAACCTCCCATACAAGTAGCTAACAAACATAAATTACACAATATTTTTTAAAACAATCTAAAATTACTATTTAGGAAAAGGAAAACTCGTAATGTACACAAAGTTAATATTGGGGGAGCTAGCAAATCATGTTTGTTATATTATAATGCAATGATGGATAGATGTATGACGGAAAAATCATGTCAATTTCAGTTTCCAGTAATATAAAATGAACCCTCCTTCATGAAATTCTTTGATTTTTTTTTTTTTGCAGTTTTTCAATGCCATGTTGCAGTAAATGTATAAAGAAAAAAACAAAAAACGGATTCTTTTTCCCCAGCCTTACACTGGCTTGTCCATTGCCATCAGATTCTGAGCCGTTGTTATGCTCTGCAGGCAGCAACTGTTCAGCTTCCTTGTGGCTTTGAGTCTAACCCAGGCAGACTGCGAGAGGCTTATTAATCTCTGTGCTGCAGTTTCACTCCAAAGGCCACAATCGAAGGAAAAAACATGCACTGGCTGTGTGTCATAAATAGACTTGAGTCGCTGACCGTCCACCAATACGGCATGTATGCAGTGTAAAGTGCAGACACTGGATCCAATGCATTGTTATTAACAGGAGCTGACATTTTCATGGTTCACGGCTCAATCACTGTGTGCAATCCCGTGTGAGCTTGCACATTTGCACAAGGACAGATAAAAGCTCCCCCAAGTGTCCAAATTTGTTCACAACTGCATTTTGAGGGGAAGATAACAGCTAAAGATAGCTCCCAACTGCAACGAGAGCACGCCAGCAGAATTGCTCTTCAACAATTACAGCGTCTTAAAGAGGGAAACGTTCCCTGTTCATTTTCTATGTTGAAAAGCATGCACTGAACTCCAGTTGAGGTCTTAAGATATCGGTTTTGTTGTATTTTAAAATGCATTTTGGTGGTAATGGCATAGTACACGATGACAGTAACAAAAGAGTTGCATTCATCCATTCAGTCTTCTTGTATTGTTGCCCAGAAAAGAAAAGAACTGATGGAGTGAAGAGACTTGAGAACAGGTTCGTGCGTCGTGGATCAATTGTGTTCAAGAGCCTGTTGATGCTCTGCAACAGCTGAGATAATAGTGTTTTCATTGAGAGCCCTTGTCAACAGTCGTGTAACCTTTCCTGAGCTCTGGTGAGCATGATGCTGCAGTGTAAGGGATGGCGCCGCGCCAGGAGCACACCATTAAGACTCATTAGTTCCCTATTGATAGGCCCGATGATAGGCTCTGTGAAAGGAGGCAGTAAAGGTCAGCTTATGGATCTTAATTTGACCTAACTCACCCATCACATATTAGCGGCATCTGTCATCCTTAGATTTAATTTAGCTGCGATTGAGTGCTGAGGAGACTATTGGCAATGACCCCTGCAAAGCATCTGTTGCTGTGCTAGTAATCTTTACCTGCTGGCCTTTTTTTTTTTTTTTTTTTTACCAAGCTATTTCCTTCAATACACATCTTTCCATCTAAGAGTAAGAGCATTATGCTGCATAATGTGTTTGCCATTTCCTTTCTAGCAGCTTCTGGTGCAAATGTATAATATTTACACTGGTGAAACACACCACCAGAATACGTCACTCTGAAAAATTTTGCTAATTTACAAGCAGGCATGATTTATTTATTTATTGTGGTCAATTTATATCTAAATACATAAAAATAAGAAAACAATTAGTAAAGGGGCTGGAAATAATAAGTTGTTTTTTTTAACTTTCTAATAAATTCAACAACTATTTATTTAGTTGCGTCTCTGAAACTGATTTCTTGTTTACTATGTTATTTTTTTATTGTAATTTGTTACTGTCGCTTCTTAAGTAGTTGGAAGATGTTACACAATAATCAAACACAACTAAATCAAAAATAAGTCATATTATCCAAGTATCTTCAATGAGCCATTGAGGCTGGTGATGCTGAGGGCAGGAAGGATCTCCAATAGCTGTCAGTATTGCAGCAAATCTGAAGAGGCCTCTGACTAACCATATGAGGTGCTAATTAACTGCTCCTGGTTGTAAAAACATACTTTGTTGCCACAGTTGTGCATCATAATAACTGTAATAAGAAAAATCCTTCCAGCTCCACGGCTCCCAAATTATTGTCCAAAGATGTAATGCCCAAACCCAAAATATTGAAAAGTTACAAAAAAGGAACAAATCAGAATGTAACAAAGCTACTCCAACATGAGGGGAGCAACTTAAAAATGTTATTTCATTTCAAGAAATACACTAAATTTGACATTATTGACGACTTTTATTATGTCCATGGAGATAGAAGAAGGTATAAGGAAAGATGGACATAGAGGATGCTTCTTAGAGGAAGGGACTGATTATGTAACGGAAGCACTTGTTTACATGTCCCCTCCGCGTTCATATTAGCTGAAGGAAGACACCCTGTGTGACGGCCCTGGGCCTTGTAGGCTGGTCTTGTTGTCCCTCTTTGTGCTCCTCCCATTTGCAGGTGTGCCTGATCGGGTGATTGGAGTGCAGGATACTTAAAGCTGGCTGTCTCCGTCTTTCAGCGGCGCTGGGTGGCTCGTAGCTGGTCGTTGGTCACTGGTCGTTGGTGGTTTGTCGCCTGTGGCCCTCAGCGTCCATTCTGCAGAGGCAATGGTAGTTGCCAGGCTCCAGCTCCCCGTCTTTTGCACTTTTGAGTTTCTTTTGTTTTGATAGTTGTTTTTTGTTAATAAACATTTACTTTATTTCACTTTAACCATGGTATGGTTTCATGTTTTTTGTTACGACCCTGAGCCAGTCGTAACAAATGGGGGCTCGTCCAAAGCAAGAATTCCTACAGTTTGTAAACTTGATGGTTTGAATGCGTGATGTTTTGTCATTCATCTTTTTTCGTGTTTGTAGGAGTGAGCACTGACGTCACCATTTGGGTGTGACACGTTTTTTTTTTGGCCGGCTTGTTTTTGGCAGCTGTGGCGTATTTGGTAGGTTGGTTCAATATGCAGGTGAGTGAAATGTTTTTTGAGCTTGTGCATCAGTGTTGGTTCTATTTTAGTGACTGTGTCTCCTGCTAGGCTAAGAGGTGCTGTCGCTTTAGACTTCACCTGTTTATTTTGATAGTGTCGTGGGGGGTTGCGGTTAGCGTTCACTGTGCGAGCAGTGATCTCGGGGGCAGTCCGTAAGATTAATTTCTTACTGGTTTGGTGCTTAATAAACCCGCCGCCGATCCACGTGAAGAGCCAGGAATCAGTTTATCAGGTGAGTCTTGGCAGGCAGGTAAAGTATAGTGGGGACATGGTTACTTTGGACCCATTGTGCACTTGTTTCAATTTGTTTTCACTTCACGCTGTAGTTGGCGCTTAGCTGGCGTTTTTTCTTTCTGTGACGTGATTAATTTTCGTCCTGAAAATGGAGTTTGACCTGGAAAGTTTTGTAGCTGATCCCTCTTTGGAGAAGTTTAATAGTACTACTAAAAACGATCTCATAGCCATTGCTGCTCATTTTAACATACCTGTGGTTAAACAAGAGAAAAAGGGGGTTATTAAAGGACGTTTATACGCCGCATTGGTTGAGCAAGAGGTTTTGCCACCTCCCGCACCAAACACACAGGGTGAAGTAGGGCCGTTTTACCCTGAAGTGCGTAAAATGGAATTGCAATTGGAGATGCGTCGTTTGGAGCTGCAACATCAAGTTGAAATGCGCAAACTGGAATTGGAGGCAGTTGCGAAACGCGACTCAGCGCGCGGTTCTGCTGATCAGGACAGTGGTCTTGCAGGGGCCCAGTTTGACATTAATAAATGCATTCGTTTGATTCCACCGTTTTCAGAGTCGGATGTGGACAAGTATTTTGTCTTGTTTGAGCGTGTGGCTAAGACACTCAAGTGGCCTAGGGATGTTTGGCCGTTGCTTTTGCAGTGCGTATTTACGGGTAAAGCACAGGAAGCCTATGCCTCGATGTCACCTGGTGACAGTTTAAATTATGATAAAGTGAAGAGTGCAGTGGAAAAGGCTTACGAACTTGTACCCGAGGCATATAGACAAAAATTTCGCCGCTTTAAAAAATCCGACAATCCGAGTTACACGGAATTTGGGCGTGTAAAACCGCTTTGTTTGATCGGTGGTGCGCTGCACAGGAGGTAAAAAACTTTGATCAGCTCCGCGATCTACTTTTGCTGGAGGAGTTTAAAACGGGTTGCCGGAAACATAGCAACTTACATCAATGAGCAGAAAGCTAAGACCGTGTCTGAAGCTGCAGTGTTGGCAGACGAATACGTTCTGACGCATAAGGATTTTTCAGATCAGGTTGGTTTCAGACAATCTTTTGGGCGAAGCGGGTACCGCATTGATCGGGTTGATGTCGCTGAGCTAAATGAGGCCAGACGATTTAAAAGTCCGGTTGTTCGGGATGATCGGGTTTGTCATTATTGTCACAAACGCGGACACATTAAGGCGGATTGTTATCAGCTTAAAGCTGAATGCAAAGGTTTGAGACTGCTCCTAAAGGTGTTGGTTTGGCTGCACCGGTGCAGAATCATCTAAAGGACGCGAAGAACGTTCAGCGTTCTGAAGTAGGCGTCTCCTATCTGCCGTTTATTCGTGATGGGTATGTGTCACTGCCAACAGCACGGAGAAGGTTCCAGTTAAGATCTTTAGGGATACTGGCGCGTTTGACTCTTTCATTAGAGCTGATGTTTTGCCGTTCTCGGTTGAATCTGAGACAGGTGCCTGTGTTCCGATTCGAGGAATGGGATTAAACGTCTTGTTTGTTCCACTACATAAAGTATATCTCGACTGTGAACTATTTACGGGTGACGCACAGTTGGCTGTGCGCCCTGCTTTGCCGATTGACGGAGTCTCTGTGATTTTAGGTAACGGTTTAGCTGGGACACATTTGTGGGCGGAGATTGTGCAGTTGGATGGACTTGTTAAGTCGGAGCCGATTAAACGAGTCATTTCTCAGACTGACGAGAATAACAGGGAATTCCCGGATGTTTTTACCGCATGCGCAGTTACTCGAGCCATGACGCGTGCTCAGAGCGGGAAAGAGGAAAAATGTGTGAAAAAAATGACTCTTCCATTGTCCAGTTTTCCCATGTCTCTGTCTCGCAGCGAGTTCGTGGCGGAGCAGCAAGCTGATGCTTCTCTTAAGAGTCTCTTCGATCAGGTGCGCCCGCTGAGTGAAATCACGGACTGTGCATGTGGATACTTCCTGCAGGACTCGTTGTTGGTGAGGAAATGGTTACCCCATGCTGACATTGTGGGTGAGCCAGTATTTCAAATAGTGGTTCCCACTAAACTCCGCTCCGCAGTGTTCAAAGTTGCTCATGACGAGTCGGGCCATTCTGGTGTACGTAAAACGTATGACCGGGTGCTCAGACATTTTTTCTGGCCGCGTCTTAAAAAGGACGTATCGTCTTACATTAAGATGTGTCATGTCTGTCAGCTCATTGCTAAACCCAATCAGACTTTGAAACCGTTCCCATTACGCCCAATTGTTGCCGCATCTGAGCCGTTTGAGCACTTAATAATTGATTGCGTTGGCCCGTTACCTCGCTCAAAGGCTGGGTCATTATATCTGCTCACTGTGATATGTCAAACTACACGTTATCCAGCAGCCTATCCATTACGGTCAATAACTGCTAGGTCAGTTGTACGTGCGCTCACTCAGTTTTTTTCGGTGTTTGGCATCCCTAAAGTCATACAATCTGACCAAGGAACGAATTTTTCATCACATTTGTTCAGTCAGGTTTTGAAGCAGTTACGGATCCGACACAGTAAAGCAACAGCGTATCATCCAGAGAGTCAGGGGGCGTTAGAGCGCTTCCACCAGTCTCTGAAGTCTCTCCTGCGAGCTTACTGTACAGAACTGGCGGGCGACTGGGAGGAAGGTTTGCCGTGGCTGATGCTGGCCGCCAGGGAGGTAACCCAGGAAAGCACCGGGTTTAGCCCAAACGAACTGGTTTTTGCGCACAACGTTAAGGGTCCGTTGGCTGTGGTAGCGCACGGGCTTAAAGAATCCGTTCCACCGACAAACTTGTTGGATTATGTAAATGGTTTCAGAAGACGCTTGTATCTGGCGCGGGATCTTGCTAAAGAGAGGCTGACTGAAGCGCAGAGGAAAATGAAAAGTCTGTTTGATCGCCGTGCTGAGGTTCGCTCATTTCTGCCTGGTGATCAAGTGTTAGCTTTGTGTCCAGTCATGACTTCTCCTTTTCAGGCTAAATTTTCTGGTCCATATACGGTCCTGGAGAGGGTTTCCGACCAGAACTATTTAATATCAATGCCAGAGCGGAGAAAGAAAAACCAGTTGTGTCATGTTAACACGTTAAAAGCATATTATGCTCATGACGTTTTATTTCAGCCTCATGGTGTTACCCCGGTGTGTACCGTAAACAGCCTTGATGGAGGCAGCGAGACCTTCAGCACCACGGATAGCGCAGTGTCACCTGTGAGGAATGACGGCGGTACAGATGAGTTGGACAGCGTTCTGATTCATGGGCGTCTTAACATGGATATTCAATACATTAAAGGGAAAAACAATGTAAAAGCCGATGCGTTATCTCGCGCTCTAGTTTAGTAGTTTGTTTTGTGCTCTTTTCTCTTTATTTCCTTTTCTTGTCCTTAAAAGAGCTTCTGAGTGCACCAGTTGCTGGTTTGGAAAGTGGAGTAGGGAGAAGAAAACCTGGGCATTACATATCTACTTTGCTAAGTACGACTGGTGAAAATGGTGGCTGTTTGTTTACGCACGGTGAGTTAGGCAGGAGCAGGGTTCCTTGTAGGAACCTGCTTTTTATGGGTGGGGGTGTGACGGCCCTGGGCCTTGTAGGCTGGTCTTGTTGTCCCTCTTTGTGCTCCTCCCATTTGCAGGTGTGCCTGATCGGGTGATTGGAGTGCAGGATACTTAAAGCTGGCTGTCTCCGTCTTTCAGCGGCGCTGGGTGGCTCGTAGCTGGTCGTTGGTCACTGGTCGTTGGTGGTTTGTCGCCTGTGGCCCTCAGCGTCCATTCTGCAGAGGCAATGGTAGTTGCCAGGCTCCAGCTCCCCGTCTTTTGCACTTTTGAGTTTCTTTTGTTTTGATAGTTGTTTTTTGTTAATAAACATTTACTTTATTTCACTTTAACCATGGTATGGTTTCATGTTTTTTGTTACGACCCTGAGCCAGTCGTAACACCCTGCCTTCACTTCTTGGGATCTGCCACATTGCATTAATGTCTTTCTTCATAAACTGGTAATTGGCCTACTTTTAGAAGAGCCGTTTGTTGCCTGTTTAGAATTCTATGGCATTTGCTGCTCTAGCATTTCATGTGCAAAATAGCAGTCTTGGATTGACATAGATAAGAAAATTATTACTTACTCATTTACTTACTTGCTTATTTACTTTCTAGACCCACATATATCGATGTCAGACATTTTAACATGCAGTCGGGTCGAGTCTCCTGCAGCTAACGGTTCATTTACCCTCCCTTCCCCTATATGTGCAGCGTAGCTCATACAGAAACTGAAAATTGTTTCGGATGAAGAGTTTCTGCATGGCAATTTTCAAGTCACAAATTGTCAATCTGATTTAGAGCTGGATTTTGACAATGCCATTTTAACATGTGAATATGCTGTGATCTATAGAGTTGGTGTATTTCAATGTTTAGATGCGTCTCTGCTTCAACCCACCAAACTCTGCAGACATTTTCTGTTGAGGAAATAATTGATTCATTTGACTAAGTTGTGTTAAATGTCTAAATCAGTGGTCCCCAAACTACGGCCCGCGGGCCGAATCCGGCCCGCCTCCACATTTGGTCCGGCCCCCTGAACAATACCAGAAAGCATTCAGATTTTTTTTCATATACCGTATTTTCCGGACTATAAGCCGCTTGTATGTGGATTTTTCTTCAACCACCAGGGGGCTCTTTAGCAGGAAGTGAATCATTGGAAGTCAAAATTGGAAATAAAAGAAGAAAGCGCCCACTAAAACGGAATTAGGTTTTAATAGGGAATTGAAATTTGAGAATGTTGTTGATCAGTTAAATAGCATTGAGGGGGAAAAGAAGATTTTTAGTTGTTTTTTTTTAGATAATACTGGGATCATTATGAGAATTTGAGGTATAGATATTGGGATCAAGGGACGGCAGTAGAGCAACAATAATGGACGCAAGCTGACGTTGAAATCTAAAGAAGAAGAAGAAGAAGAAGCAGAAGAACAGGAAGAAGAAAGTGCTCATTTTAATTTAGCACATGCTAGTAGCAACACGAAGGATCAGCACTTTTACTGTTACAGTTACCATTCGGAAATGACCGTAATCAGTTCAGTTAAATCTAATTCTGGCACCTTTTTCTTTTTCAACCGTAATAGATGTGATATTCAATTGACCTGTTATTACTCAGATTTTGGGTGTCCGCCTCCCTCTGCTGCTGCTGCATCGTTGTGAAAAACCTGGAGCGGCAGAGATATCTGCGGCTTATATATGTATGTTTACTGGTTTAAATAAAAAAAAACTTTGGGGTTGTGGCTTATACTTTGGTGCAGCTCAGTTCTGAAAATACGGACTATAATCCTCCCTGGATTTTTTTTCTGTGAAGAACCCAGAGGGGGTTATTTGATTGTGCTTTCTGGAAAATAATACATTTTTACATTTAGGCACTCCTACAATCGTCACACTTTTTCTGTTACAAACTGACTCCGGCCCCCCAACAGAGAGGGGAAAAGTTATGTGGCCCTCACAGGAAAAAGTTTGTGGACCCCTGGTCTAAATGTTGCAGGACAGCCACCCTTGAGGACTTGAGTGTCTTGACTGGTTATTATTTATTAGCATATTTGCAGTATTATTTTCAGATGACGGGACTAAATAGTACTCCTTCAGAAATTCAATACCCTCGATATTTTTTATCACATAATTAATCTTGCTTTTACATTTTCTACAACTTTTTCCTGTATCTGTCTTGTGTGAATTTTGACACCTTGTGGTGCTGTTTGTTCACACACACACACACACACACACACACACACACACACACACACACACACACACACACACACACACACGCACACACACACACACACACACACACACACACCAATAGACCTCTGAAGCCTTCAAAGAACAGCTGGATTTATACTGAAAGTACATAAAGATGTCTGTTGGATTTTGGAGGTAAATGGTTGAATTGTACTTTATTTAGGGGGGTTAACAGAAAAAAGGGGGCTAAATACAAATACAGCTACACTTTGCAGATTTTATTTGACAAAACAAAAATAGAGACCATGCACTGTTTTCCATCTACTTCACAGTAATGCACTACTTTGTGTCAGTCTGTTACATAAAATCCCAATGAATTACTCTAATTGTGTAAATGCAGGAAGGAAAGCAAGAGAAACAATGAATGAATGCTGGGGAGCTGTTAATATAAATGAATAGTTTATTTCTAAAGTAATAAATCAGTACTTATTCTTAAAAGTATCATTTTTATAAGTTACTGTCCACACACCTTGCAAAAAAAAAAAAACTAAAAGAAACTGACTGCGATGTGTGTGGAATTCAATTACAGACCTGCTGTCAACGCACTTTATGTAACCCAGGGAGATTTGGGGAGGTGGCAGCCAGGTGGCGACCCTGTGGGCAGCGACACACACAAATCACAGCACCATGTCCATTGGCCAGGAGCCAGGATCCTGCTACCACAGATCCCACCAACAGTCCAAGAGCAGTTCATGGTCACTCGCCTCAGACCCTCTCTCCACCCTGTCCTCCTCTCTGTCTAGCTGCGCACTTAGGTCAGCAGAAAGGGATTGCCATACACATTGTTTGCCACTTTTTCTATAATTCATGTTCTGCTCCTGAAATAGAGTACTTGAACAGCACACAGTGTTTCATCCTTGCTAGCAGGAAATAGAACCGTGTGTGTGCGGTGAAAGGTAGTATAAGTTCAGAAATGACAGACCCAGACTGACATGAAGGCTGTTTGCTGCAGTAATTTCTCCATATCGGATGGATGAATAAAGTGATTGTGTTTTAATTTATACAGCCGCTCAACCTATAAAGATAAGAACCAACATTTCCTTCTAGCAGGTTATAAAGCGCTCATGCAATGACGTGCACAAGTCCAGACTTCCTCCATGTGACCGGGACCCAGTCGCCTCAGGGTTTCTCTGTGAAATTGAACAAGACATGCAAATTATGTGATACTCAGCACCCAAAATATGGCTTCAGTTTTGACCATGAAACCATAAAAAAATAATAATAAAAGCCGGTGTACTTGTCCTGCTAATGTAGCTTGTTTCCTGAAAACATCAGCATGTTGTGTGCCAGGGCCGTGCAGAGACCACTAAAGGAGCAGGTGCTCAAAAAAAAAAAAAAAAAGGGCACATCCAACAGCATTTTATGACAGAATATTAACAAAACCTCTCAGCTTTCAAAGTTTAATAAACAATGATAAATTACAAAATTGTGAGATATACAATCAAAGCTAAGGATAATCTCTACATAGAACATACAACTATGCATATGTAAGATATTGTATTAGTAATTTCTTTCTGCAGGTCTATTTTGTTATAGGAAAGTATTGCAATATTCAAACCCGCAATTTAGCAGGATATGTAAATCAGAGCTGGACCACCAGACATATTTTCTCTTTACATAATTACACTATTAAAAATATAAACAAGGGCACAATGCAACCTTGTAGTGGACTGTAATCTATAAAAGAGCAGCCTGTTTGCTACACTTGCAGTGGAGATGAAGATGGTCCATTCAGGAAAGCAGAGTTGCATCAAACTTTAACATGAAACTGCAGAAAAAAACAAAAGCAAATATTTAATTGTTAATGTCACCATGAGAAAAGCCTACTGAGGTTTGCTTAAGAAACTTTTTTAATCATTTAAATCACATTCGTCTCATGAAGTGAATTTTTTTTTTGCAAAACAAACTTATTTGTGCATGTCAGAAATCTAAGTTTTTGTTTGTGACTCAAAGTTTTGCTTGTGATTCTCACATGAGTCGTGGGCAGGGCCAAAAATCACAATAAAAGATTTCTGATGTGTGCAAATAAAAGTTTATGTTTGGCAAATAACTTTTTATGTTCACAAGACAAAAATTTGTTATTTAATTAAAACGTTTTTAAACAAAACGATTAGTTTTTTAAAAAAGAAATCATTACAATTCCAAAAGTTTTGATTACAATTTCATTTTACTTAACTGAGGTTAGTTTTTTTCCCCCCATTGAATAATTGGGAAAAAAATTTAACTTCATACTCTGCGAACCAGACCCTAAACTTACTTAAAGTCTGGGTTGAGTTTTTTTCCCCTTAATTAATGACACACTTCTATTACATTCAATATATCTATCATAGTAATTCAGGGTGAGTTATTTTTAATTCTAAATGAATATCCTTGTTGGACTTTTATTTAAGTGTTATTTTCCTTCAAGATACATTTACCTAACGCTAGAATAAATGAAATGTACATTATGTAGCAAAGGAAATTAAAAGATCAGACATGCATCCATTATGGAGATGATCGGTTTTGGACGGGCGATTTGCCCCTATTGCATAATAAATACTAAAGAATGACCGCTATCATTAACGGTACAGGGAAGAAGCTTTTAGTTATCTTGCTTTGCTAGCAAAATCGTTAGCTAGCAGCTAGCTTATAGCACAACAACAACAGCCTAATGTCTGTATGATAAAAATACTGAATCGATAGATAAGAACAGTTTGTCCTCACCTGGCTGTCTCCTCCCGCTCAGTAGTTCTTCAGAGAAAGGCAGACGCAGAGGCCTGTCAGTGTCTGTTGTATTTCATTACCTCTCTGCTTAAACCGCGACTCCATGCTGAAGCAGAAACGATACGTTCAACGTTTTCCGTCATCTGACAAGTAGCAAGTCTACTCCACTTTATCCACCAAAAACTGTTCTGTAATCTGGAACGTTCGCTACGTTGAGCTCCCCAGTTAGCCGCCTTATCTTACTGCGCGAGAGGCAACTGCGTCATGCCTCACAGGCAAAAGGTCAAAGGTAACAAGGTGACCAGAGGGCTTATTATGTTGTACAAAAAAAAAATTTAAAAAAAAGAAAAAAATATATATAATAATAATAATAATAATAATAATAATAATAATAATAATAATAATAATAATAATAATAATAATTTTAGTACATGTTATGTGTCACAAGAGGGCTTAGAAAATAATAATAAAAAAAAATTTAAATTGACCAAAAGGGCACTTGGGGGCAAGGAGCAAAAAGGGCAGGTGCTCAAGCACCCCCAGCTCCCCCCTCTGCACGTGCCTGTTGTGTGCTGCTGTGTCCAGCATGAGCTGTGAGTGGCATTCAGGCTAACCAGCCTTGACATAGGAGAGTCAGTCAGAGTTGAGAGGGAGCAGCAGTGGGAGCAAGCCTGCGTGCCAGATTGGAGAATGTCAGGGAGACGTTGCAGCCTCTATTCTGGTCGCAGTCTCAAAAAAAAACAAAAAACATGCCGAGCAGTATCCAGCTAGGTCAGTAGAGCATAAAGACAGTAGGCAGAAAACAAATATTTTTTCTGATGTGTTTATACGCAACGATCAATAAAACATATGGAGGGTCTTCACACTGTTAATGTCCTGTAATCAGTGCCTATGAACTCACTGTTCCCTTTGTGATCTAAGGAGGCAAAATGTTGCAGAACTACACTGAGATTGCCACCTCAGGGCATACAAGAACCCTCACCTAATAACAATTTCAATTAAATCAGCCTATGGGGCAATGAATCATTAAAGGGCTTTATTAAAAAATGGCTTTCAGATAATCAACATTGCGTTCTTTTTTTCCAACAATAATGTTCGTCTTCAACCTTGACGTTGTTTTTGCTCATTTTGACTCTAACATGAAAAAAGCTGCAAAACGACATAATAAAACTGGTTTCTTGTGTAATATTCCTTAGAGTGATGCAGACATGCAGATGTATGTGCTTGTTTTATGGATGATGAACAAGAGTGTATTAATGACTTACACAGTATTTATTTTTAATAATCACACACTCTTTTCACCACTCTTATGGACAAAAACTTTGCCTTTCACCTACAAGAGCTCCCTTTTCAAGGTCCCTCCAAATTGTCATTGTTGGACTTTAGACAAAGCAAACTTCTTATTCATGCAGATGCCAATAAAATTTATCATAATATGAGGATGATGAGCTGTCAAGTTCCAACACATTTTTTCTGAATGACTATCATTGCATGATTTAGAAAAAAAAAATCAGTCATGTGAGTATCATGAAAGATTGGTCTTGAAAGGTGGTTTGGGGAAAAAAGCAACAACAAAAAAAGTCTAGTCTTACATGAACGTACACCAAAGCTGACCAAGAAAGTGTTCAGTGAGGTGAGGACTGATGGCAGACCATTACATCTTCCCAACCAAATTCTGGAGCTAATCTCTCAAAAGCCTTGCAATTTTAAGGTTAGACAGAGTTTAGGCTCTAAGAGTGAAGATAGGAGATTGCCACTATTTGCAGAATCTCATCTCAGTAGAAGCTGTTTGGCTTTGATAGAAAGAACGAAGCACGTTTTTCTCAGCGCAGCTCTCAAAACGTATCTTCGTGACAATTGTTGCACCATTTTAAGGGCAATAACAGGCTTTCAAATAATGAAAGCTTTAATATCAGAAGCATTGTTACAAGAAATAAAAAAGCCAATCAAAGACATTTTCTTTTCTTTTTACTATGTGATTTAGCATTTCCAAGTGATGTTCTGTGCCCTGTTTCAGGTGGCAACTTCCTGAATTCCAGAATTTCTCCCACATCTCCCTCTTCACTTTGTAAAATTTCTTGCTGTGAGGGGAAAAAATGTATCCAGATTCTTTCACACAACATCATGCTTTAAAAGGACCGTAGACATTTGTGTGTTTGCTCAGTAGCTTTCAGTCAAATAGGATGTGACTGCCAGAGCAGATAACAGCCATCTTGCTTGTCCCTACATGACATGAGCGTGACAGGATGGGGGTTGGCGGATGGGGGACGTAAAGGGGAACCCAGAAAACCGTTCCTAAAAGAAAGGAAGAAGTAATTAGTAAATGTCATTTGAGGAGAGTATGGCAAATTAGAAGCCCGATGGATCATGTAATTAGGACTGGAGTCTTTTCATTGGTGGCCTGGGGAAGGAAGCGGACACAAGAGCAGACTGGTGGTACTACAAACTGTGGCAAAAATCATCATTTCAAATTCAATCACCAGCCATTTCTGGTTGCTGTGTGTGTGTGTGTGTGTGTGTGTGTGTGTGTGTGTGTGTGTGTGTGCGTGTGTGTGTGTGTGTGTGTGCGTGTGTGTGTGTGTGTGTGTGTGTGTGTGTGTGTGTGTGTGTGCGTGTGTGTGCGTGTGTGTGTGTGTGTGTGTGTGTGTGTGTGTGTGTGTGTGTGTGATGTATGTGTCATAAGAAAACAAACAACACTTCTGTTCATTTTTCTGAGCTTGAAAAGCAACCCAATCCTGACCCGTGGTTTAGTATGCAGCTTTAGTGATGTGCAGCGTAATCTGTAGTGGCATTTATTTATAGATATATCTTCCAATTTTCACATGTTTGCCAACACAAAATAGGGCCTGATTGCGAAACAAAATTAAAATGATGAATTGATTCTTTTTTTTTTTTTTTTACTGATGGAAAACTGTTAAACATACTCTCAGCAATTGTTTTTGAAAACATATGAAAAACTCCCTCCTCTCTACATACCCTCCTCTGTAACACTTTCCTTCAGAGCTGTGAAATATCTGCTTGATAAAACCATCTGGAGCAAAACAAAGTAGAATCACCTCAAAATCCATACAAATTTATATAAGCAACAAGTCTCATTTTCAGGAACATCATTACTAGGAAACAAGTTCACTGGTCTGAGTGACCACATAGCAGGGTGGACTATATTTAGTCCAACAGCACAGTCTTGTTGCCGGTCAGCTTCCACTACACTCAAAAACAACACATTTACTGTTAGCAGGTTCTGACGTCTATGCAAATGTATTCCTAAATGTGAAAAAGGATTATTTGCTTTGAACACTGGATCAGTTTATAAGCCAACTGTCATCCCCCTATCATGAATTTTAGTCAGAATTTCACTTCACTCTGTCACTCTTTTAAATATTTAAGCGAAGAAAACTGAAAGTTTTTTTGTAGAAATGTTGTGTAACCTGGAAGGAGGTCAAACGTACCAGTCATAAAAGTTTAAATAAACTTTGTTACATTTTTTTTGTCCTCTGCAAGATATAGACATGGCAGGAGTAGATTTATATTCACATTGAAGCTTTTCAAAACAGAGAAAACATTTTATTGTGCAGCTCCTGAGTCATGGAACCACACAATTCTGTATTTTCTACTTTATATCATAGCACTGCAGGACAATAAAAAAAATGTCAAGGTGGGCTAACTCTTCAAATTAATCAGTATTACTGATTTTCATTGTGCTAACGCACCAGCGCTTTACCACTACTGTGTTTTCATTAAACTAAAACATTGCTACAGTAGTTTTAAAGGATATGTATTTGATGGAATAAACGATAATTGCATATGAAAACAACAACAAAAGAGAAGATTCTTGATTATCACTTTTGTCTGTCTAGCCTTATTCGATTAGAAATACTCAGGAAAAAAAAAAAGTCTTCTGTTTACTTGTTAACACAACCCTCTGAGGAAAAGGTTGTTCCAGGATGCAAATTATAAATCATTTAGATTATGCTGAAAATGTGGTGCTTTTACAATATTGGCTCCAAAGGTATACACTGGTCCAACAAAAAGTTTCCAATATTGCCTGTTAAAACACACAGTAAGTGTAATGAGTAAGAAAATTAGGCATGTCAGAGGGTTGGACTAATAATAAAAATAAAATACATATATAATATGTTTTTGCTATTTTTTTTTATTCTTTTATTTTTTAATTGTATTTGTTTATTTATTTATTATTGGACAAAAGATTAGTTTCACTCTTGACAGCAGAAAATGCTGCAAAATCCCATAAAAATAAATCTTTTTTTTTTTGCCCCTTCAGGGATGAAACTTTATTGAATGTATTTTACAAGAGTCCAGCTAAATGTGCCGACTGTTTGCTTGATCTGTTTTCCTGAGCTCTAATAAATGTTTCATTGAGATAGCCATAAAAAACATATGTAATTGCATTCAAACAGACTGTGTAGCTCCGAGTAAGGCAGCAGATTCACGATTCACTGCTGCAAGATGAACTAGAGCCCATGATAATCCTCTTTAATGGAGGGGAATTACAAAGTAACAGATCTGATGTTTTTCTTTCTAATCCGTCCACTGTGTACCGTTGTTCTTTTTGTTTACTTTTGCTCGGTCGCAGTTTCATGCTCCTGTGCAGTGCAAAGCATAAGCATCCCATTTTACTGTTACTAACCTTTCCTTTATACAACAACCTATAACTTCAATTATTTTTTTATATTGTAGGATAGAACAGCATAAAGTGGTGCAAATTCATGAGGTCCCAAATAAAATCTGAAAAATGTGGCATACATGTGTGTTTTGCCCCTGTTGTCTCATAACCTTAAATACTATTCAGTGCAACTGCTTGTTTAGACTGTGTGTGTGAGTTCCTTATGGATTTCCATTTGGCTGCCCACTTTTCTCTAAAGCAAGTCTTCAAGCGCACAGCTGATTCAGATGGCTGAATTTACTCCAGGAGAAACTTTAGAGACTCTTTCATGTCATTCAGGTGAGTTAGACCGGGTAAATATGTAAAGCATTGCAGACTCTGGACACCACTGGGTTAATCTCATTGCTCAACAGCCACCACAGCATTGTAAACATCTTGTTTATATTGCCCAAGCCTGTTCATATAAAGCTGTAAAGTATTACTATACAATAGTAATGCTTATACTCCATAGAGGCAGGGAGGAGAACCATGAGCTCCTTTTGAATTTTCACTGCAACCATGGGGGTAAAAATTGGTTAATTATTGACTTACGGTTTGTACAACAAGTGGCTTCAGCTTACATGAAACCAGTGGAACTTATTCAATTAGAAATTAGCGATAATATCGACATATGTTTGGGGTGAGAAAGAGGTGACAGCATTTTCTAAGCTCAGGTGTGCGAAGCACTTTCAGTTTCGAGTGTGTAAACACATTTTGAAAATAATGAAAAAATAATAATATCAGTAGCAAGTTTATTTTGTCACCAAAGTTGCGTAATTGTTTATGCAAATAATTTTACAATTGCTTTCCTAAATCCCAGTGTCAGAGAAGTAACACAACTTTACATTCGAACATTCTCTAACTTAAATGTTTCAGATTCAACAGACCACCAGACGGACGACCCTCTCCAAGGTCCTGAAATTTGCTTTCCCAAGCATGCGTCATGTGACTGCCGAGCTCAGCGCCGAGCTGCTTACTGGTTTCTGGAGATTTCACGTGAGAAACGGACCTCAAGCCCCCCTTTTCTCTCATCCTGCGTCTGCGGCAGTTTTTAAAGGCTCTATTCTGCTCTTTTCCACCCCCCCAGCCCCCTCCCCGTTTCACACGGATAATGAGGACGTTCAACGCACTGGGAGTATGACAAAAGATTTTAGCATGTCGGACTGCTGCTTGCGGTTCTGCAACTATAGTTTTTAATTCAATGCCAACGCGGTGAATGCGTCGGACGGAGTGGACGAGCCCGCTGCTGGAGGTCCGCATTGAGAAAGTCATCATCTTCTCTTTGGTTTTTATTTTTCACTTCAGAAGGATGTAACGACCGACCTGCTGTGTGCAGGCTGAAGCGTCCCCGTCAAAATGCAAAAGGGAATACGACTCAACGACGGTCATGTCACCTATCTGGGGCTTTTGGCGAAGAAGGATGGTACAAGGCGAGGGTGCTTGAGCAAAAAGAGCTCGGACAACACGAAATGGCACACAAAGTGGTTCGCTTGTTGCAGAACATGTTATTTTATTTTTAGAACGAGTCCAGCTCTCGGCCGTCGGGATTATACTTGTTGGAGGGGTGCTTATGCGACAGGGCGCCTTCACCAAAACCTTCTCTGTCAGCCAAGGAGTGCTTGGAAAAGCAGGTAAGGAGAGAGACACAGAGAGGGAGAGAGAGAGAAAGAGAGAGAGCGCGCACACACAGGCAGGGACACGCACACACAACATGCGCGCACACATGCACTTGCACACGATCCTCTCCCTATGTGCACAAAATACTGAGAAGGTGCAGCATAGAATGTAAAATGTGATTCCGTGCGCTAAAAAATGTCCGTTTTCTTGCAATGTGCACGTATTTTTCTCATACGAATCCGCAAGAGGATCTCAAATCCAATGCAGTAGAAAAGCGCCAGGTTTCAGATTGCTTTGTTGCACGTTATGTAATTCATGCACGGCTTTAATGATGAGGTAAGAATAAAAAATAACACCTAATGGTGTTACAGCAGTCCTGGTGGCGAGCAATGCAGCGTCTTTTGCTTCGCATCAAAACCGGGTTTCTTTTTTTTTTTCCTCTCTTGCTTAAGCAGTTGGCACTTTTCACTGATGCGTAAAATGTAAATATATTTATGGAAGTGGCGAGGGGGTTTGGAAGGAAAACCACATAAATGGTTTTCGAATATCAGTCGTTGTGTATTCCACGTTTAAGGGTGGAGAAGTTGGAGCCTATCTAATGGCTTATAAATAAAACAGGCACACATAATGAGAATTTTAAAAGAAAAAAAGTTACGGTTTCAAGGTTTCCACCTTGTGGCGAAACCATATAGTTGCCGGTTTGGCTCCCTCTAATCTGTATTACCTGAATCAAATGATTGAGTGTGGAGAGTTCTAATGGGAGTAATACACAACCTACAGGTCAGTCGCAGTTAGAGGTATGTCTGAAACGTTCTTACCAAACTATAAGTATCATAATTTGTACATTAAACCACTGCAAATTAACCTTCCCTCGGCTTTCTTCCCCCTGCCTGCACAACATGTTGAAAATTGAAGCTTGAAATGGGTCTCAATGCTGTTATTGTGAACATGATGCTCTCAGAGAGCTTCTCCCCTGCTTTGTGGATAGGTCTGCTAGCCAAACTGAGGCCAGACTCTCACTGCGAACAGCTGCCCCTCTGCTGACAAAGCAGAACGCAGCACACGCTCTCAGAGTTGCTCGAAAGGCAACCAAAACAGCTATCTGAAACCTATTTCTCCTGAAACCCGCCGTTTCGTTTCTGCATGGAAATCCGCGCACGTCTGCGTCCTGCAGAAACGAGTCCAAATGCAAAAATGTCCACATCGTTTTACGCGTTTGGCACAACGTGGAGCGGTGCACAAAGATAACAGATTTGCAAAGCTGATTTCGCAAACATTAAGGAAACAAATCGAACAGAAACATCTAATTGGAAATTTAAGCAACGTACAACTACTGAAACTACAGATCCCGTCGCACAATCTCTATATTATGTGTTCTCAAATGGAGTTATTGTGAAAATAATAACGCTTGAGCCCAGGGTTTCCATGGCAACCCTTATTTGCATCCTAAAGAATGATGCAGTTGGAAGAGGCGCGATAGCAGACACAGGGAGAGAGACAGAGAGAGTGGGGGGGGGGGGGGGAAGACAAGGGGAGTCAGTACATCGCATCTCTTTTATTAATGCAAGCGCTATCAGAGTTAAATTTGTTCCTTGCGGTACCTTCGAGGGGTCAGAGTCCGATTATAGAAAACGCAGCTTGTTCTCGCCTGGTTGCGGCCTCACTTTTGCCAGAAATACGCAAAAGCTGGCTGTGTGCTGCATTGGGCATGGCTTATATGTGCCAACAGTTTTCACGAAAAACACTTTAGTTGCAACAGTTGCAAGTAAGGGGAAGACTATCATTAAAATGAAATGGCATGTACGCAGAATGATTGTAAACATGCTCATGTCTTAAATATATTCTGAAATAGAATAAATGATTGTGGTGCTAGAACAGAGAGCAGTGTCTGAGAACGGCAAAGGGAACAAAACAAGCTTTTGTTGAATAAATGTAAAGATCCTGAGGTAAAACTGTAACATGTCTGCTTCTTTTTCTCATTATTTTCCCCATATCGATGATACGATTACTCCAAATGTGGAGCAACATGGACCAAATAACGATTAGCTGCAGGTTGATAGCTGCATCTGCAGACCAACGATTGGTCTCATTTGCTCAGACCGAGGCAGTTCAAAGGAGAGACAACGACTAGTTTTAGGGTGAAGTAACACTGTGTTAGAAGAGAGTTGTACACCACTTGAAACCTTTGATTTATTTTCAAATATATGCATACATAATCTGCCTGTCTCTGTTGACACGTCTTTGGTGATTTGAGGTATTTTTAAAGAAAGATTTGTGGTGCATAAACAAACTACATAAATCTAAAACCACTAAGCGTTTAATATCTTTTCTGATCAACAAGGATTTCAGGGATGCATTAAATTTTGACTATATTTGAGTTTGATACAAACACTTTTGGTCAAGCCCAACAGTATAGGTTAACTTGCAAAATTAGAGCTGTGGTGTGTGCAATTTAACCAAAGTATTAATAAATCGGTTCTGTGATGGTATCAGATGTTTCTGCATAACATTACTCAACAAATAGCACTGTCAAGACCAGAGAACAGATACGTTTAAAGCAGAGTTAGGTTATAAAACATTCAGAGCTTTGAAAATCAAAATTTCCCAGTGAAAGTAGGCAGAAATGTAAACTTTTCAAGACATTTCTGTTCATGTCAGCATGACAACTATAAGCTGTGCATACCACAAATGATCTTATGGAAATGTGAACGTAGGAAGTCATTATTAAAAGAACGCAATAAGAAATTCTTTTTGTTGTTCCCTACGCGCCAATTAGCCGGAGATTATCTTAGATGAGATCACAATGCAACTCCATGTTCTATGTGTAGCAAACAACTAACACGTCCTGAACACACTGTCCAAACAGTGAATAATGGTAGCAGCAGCATCATGATCTGGAGGTACTTTTTATTAACAGGAAGAGGAGAGCATGGCCAGAGTTGACGTGAAGGTGAATGGAGCTCAATGCAGGGTGATGCTTCAGGAACATTTGTTAGATGCTACAAATGAATTAAGACCCATGGTGAGGTCCAGCTTCCAGCAGAATGTTAGTGGAGCCACAGCTGCAATGGAATGGTTTAGAACGTCCTAGTCAAAGTCCAGACCTAAGCCAAATTTAAAATCTGTGTCAGGAAGATTTTTAAATTGATGTCTACAGCTTCCCTCCAGGCAGAGCGACTGAACTCAAGCTTTTTTTTTTTTTTTTACAAAAAAATCCCCGTATGATTAAACATATCCCAAAAGATTTGAATCTGTAGTTGCAAAAGAAATGCTAGCACTCAACCTGCATCTGATGAAGACCTTTGACAGGTTGATCCACCTGGTGAGGTCTTCATCGGATAAGCTGCAGTTTGTCTACCGGCCTGGTATTGGGGTGGATGACGTCATCATCTACCTCCTACACCAATGCTTTTAACACCATTCATTCTGGACTTCAGAGGGACAAGCTGCATCTGTAAGAAGTGGACCGCCACATGTTCCATTGTATAATTGATGACATCACTGTCCATTTGGTGACACAGGGCTGTTAGGAACTGTGCTGACACTGGCCCTCTTCAACCTCTACACTACAGAAGTCTATGCTGCAGACCTCTCCATTAACTCCCTGAGTTGCCATATGCAGAAGTTCTCTGACTCTGCCGTAGTCAGCCTCTTCAGGTGAGGACGACTCAGAGTACAGACGGTGAACTCAGGACTTGCGAACTGGTTCCAGCAGAACCATCTCCTGACAACGTTGAGAAGATCAAGGAACTGGAGGTGGATTTCCACGTGATCAGACCCAGTACACCCAACAGTGATGAATATCCAGGCACCTGACATTGAGGTAGAGGCCATTTAAACCACCTGGCTTGGTACTTACTCAGATTGTCTTCGTCTAAAGTTAAAATTTAGTGGGGCATTAAAAAGATTAAATAAATCAGTTGAAGGAGAAATAATCACACCACTGTTGTATGCATGGTGGATTCCTTCAGTTGTTTCCTTCTCTTCACCAAGTATTCTCTTGTTGTCTGAAGGTAAGGCATGTTATTTTAAACCTTGTTTTAATACAGAATACCACCAGACCAATTAAAAACATAAGGGCATCACAGAAATTTATTTTCAAGCAAGTAAAATATGCTGTATGTCCCACAGCTGAAAACAAAGAACGACTTTTCTTTATTTCTTCAGTCAGTTTCAGTCCAACAGACAGAATAATAAAACAACAGCTGTGAACAACTGTTCTGACTGACCAGAGTTGCTAGGAAACAGGTTCTGCACTGTTCTGTACTCAGCCGTGGCTCCAGCCCCGTGTCTTATAGCATTTCCCTCCAGGGAACCATGAGACATCCCAGGATCTGAATTGGGGGAGGCTTTCCTCAGTGTGCTCCATCAGCTGCACTGGTGGGCGAAGAAGATGTGGCTTCCCCAGGCTCTGTGTGGTTTAATCACCCGCTTGATGTCTGCAGCAACAAGGCACCAGAACAAACACAAAGTAGTGGATAGGCCTTAGTCGAGCAACTGTTGTAGCAGATGAAGATTATATTAAATGCAGTATTTTTGCACACAATGAAAGTCATACATATTTGACTTAAACCTAAGACAAAGTTTGGGAAAGATAAAAGCAGATTTCAAAATGAGGAAACCTGTCAAATGAAGATGTGTCAAATTTGAGTAATTGATTTTTAACACCACAATCGGCAGAGACAACCTGATAAAAAAAAGTGCCTTACTGGGTCAGATGAGGCTGAAACCTTTCTGGAACCAACATGCATCTCCACCCTGTTACCATCAACTCAGTTCCAACAGAGCAAATTTTGTAGCACCAAAAAAAAAAAAAAAATCTACAAGGTGCCTGTTGATCCTACTATAAGTGCAAACCAAAGAAATAAACCTTGTTGGAACTTTATATCAGAGATTAAAAATTTTGCTGTTTTTATACATACATAAACATCCCACCACTCATTATTTGTTTCCTCTTCTTTGTTTCAGTACTACTTCACTGTCAACTTCACCCATGAAAACCAAAAGGCTCTTGAGTTGCGCACAGAAGATGTAAAAGACTGCGATGAATGGGTGGCTGCAATATCACACGCCAGGTAAAGGTGCACACAAAGGCAATTAGACACTGGATTAGGGTAAGACATCTATTGGGGTTCTCAGGCATATGACTTCGTTAGTTTAACATGACTCAAAGCTGTGTTCATTAGCATGAGACATGTTACTCAAGATTCAGCACAGAACTAAGTGTGTTTTGTGTGTACTTTCATGTGATGCAGTTACAGAAACTTGGCCACAGAGCATGAGTCTCTCATGCAGAAGTATCTTCATCTGCTTCAGATTGTCGAGACAGAGAAAACAGTTGCTAAGCAACTTCGTCAACAGATAGAAGATGGAGAAATAGAGATTGAAAGGCTAAAGTCAGAGGTAATATTTACAGATTTTTGTGGTTGTTTTATGCTCACAGGAAACACTGGAACGTAACGTATGTTAATCCCAGGCATTGCAGATCATCACAGTTGCCAATAAAAGAAAAATATTGGTAAAGCCTATGCAAGCATTTTCCATAACTGAATTTTTATATGCATTTTATATCTCTTCGGTTTTAGTATGCTATAATGTTCAATATATGGTTATCTTGAAAATAATTAAATAAAAAAAATTACATGAAAGGTGTGATATTTAGCATTGTACTGTGTAAGGTCAGAGAAAGTTACTTTTGTCGTTTTGTCAATATTTTGCGGACAAGCAAACCATATGTGTAATTACTACTTTTCTTTTTTTTTTAAATGCGAAGGTTTTTAAAGAGCCATAAAATAAGTTGGAGAGTGGCTAACAAAGCCTTCTGTGAACTTGAATATCAGCTTGTATTCATAGGATCAAGTAGTCATTTTATTTAATGTGCAAACGTGAGGCTTTAAATCAAACCGTTTCTGGAATGTGCATGAACTCTCTATGAAATGTCGTGACAGCTAACTGTTTCTGTGGCAACAAAGTGAGAGAATCCATTTTCCACAGATTTGAAGAGCTCAGAGTAGGTTCTCATTGGATTTATATTTTTCCAACATCCCAATTAGCTTTTATTAATAAATAATAGTTTGACTGAATCAACCGTCAATAAATACTCTGGATTTTACTGACAGATGTTTAGAACTGACTCTAGGCATAGTTACAAGCGAAGTGAACAGTACAAATTTAGTCACGCCAATTTTCACTCCTATGACCTGTCCAGATGACTTAGTCACTTTTTTACTTGCTGCTACAGTAAGTGTGAGGACGATAACAACTAGAGTGTGAACGATTAGTCTTTATTTGGCTGCTTTCCTCACAGATTTCTGGACTGCTCAAAGACAATGAGAAGATCCATGCCAGCCCAGCAGCCGCCCCGACAGAAGACGACTCAGAAATCAAAAAGATCAAAAAGGTAACTGCGTAGAATTGAGACTTTTAGCGTCATTTCTTTCATGCATTTGTGTTTTAGATGTCAACAGACTACACTGCCTGCTGCAGGTTCAGAGCTTTCTGAGAGGCTGGATCTGCAGGAGAAAGTGGAAGACCATCATCCAGGATTACATCCGCTCACCTCACGCAGAGAGCATGAGGAAGAGGAACCAGGTGGTGTTCAGCATGCTGGACTCAGAGGCCGAGTACGTCCAGCAGCTTCACATCCTGGTGAACAACTTCTTGAGGCCACTGCGCATGGCCGCCAGCTCTAAAAAGCCGCCAATTACACATGATGATGTCAGCAGCATTTTCCTCAACAGGTCGGTTCGTTCTTTCTCACAGAAATCTTGAGGGGGTACTGTAGTTTCCAACTTTCTTCTTTACTTAAACAATATGTGGTGGACAAATCCATTACACATTCTCAGATTTGTAGGACTTATATACAGGGTTGATATTATGAATCTAGTTAGCTTGTAAGCTTCAAATTGTTTGCAAAATGAGAAAAAAAGAAATCTTCCTCTTGGCTTTCAGTGGCATGCAAATGAAATCTTCCGTGTACATGCATGTCAGTTGTAATAATTTCTTTAGCAGGAGATTGAATGACTATCAAATAACACAAACTGCATAAAATAAAATTTTTACTATGAAGAGCATACTCTGCATTATTCTCTCTGGCATTTTGTTTTTCCATGAATAGTTGATTTTGTTCTTCAGCTTCTATTTTGAAGACATATTAAGATGAAAATCAAAATCAAACAGCAGAATTTGTACTCCAACTCCAAATTGTCTTGAGATTTATAGGTTTTAAATGTTATTTTTACAAATTAAATAATGTTTTTTTTTCTTATTTAGTGAAACTATTATGTTCCTGCATCAGATTTTTACCAGGGTTTGAAGGCCAGAATAGCAAGCTGGCCAACATTAGTACTGGGTAAGAATCCTCTATTTTCTTACCTCATCGTACAAGATTAAAATAACCTCAGAGCCCCTTTAAAATGTATACTTTCTTTGTATTGGCACATTTCCACAGCTGACCTTTCGACATCTTGCTACCCATGCTGAACATCTACCAAGAGTTGTTAGAAACCACCAGTACAGTCTGCAGATCCTGGCTCACTGTAAGCAAAACCGGGATTTGATAAGCTGCTGAAGCAGTATGAGGCCAAGCCCGACTGTGAGGAACGAACTCTAGAGACTTTCCTCACCTACCCAATGTTCCAGGTTAGTTTGTTTTCGCCATTAACGGTCTTTTTGAATACCACAAAAACAACCATGTTTTGCTGTCAGTGTCTGCTTTATTAACCCGAGCCAAGCTCCCTTGCAATTGTAAGGATATTAATTTTAAGTCAGACAGTTTTTCCATATATAAAATGTCCATTTTCAACTATGCTGTTGTCAGCACCTGTCTTAATTACTGCTGTTTCCTCTCCAGATTCCAAGATACATTCTTACACTCCATGAGCTTCTGGCCCACACTCCCACGAACACATAGAAAGGAACAGCTTGGACTACGCCAAATCTAAGCTGGAGGAGCTTTCGAGGTATCCCATGACCAAACTCAGAATCATCATCACATCTCTGCTTCTCTTCAAAGTTAGGTCCTGCTAAATCTGAATGATGAAATTCCTCTATCGTAGAATAATGCATGACGAGGTGAGCGAGACGGAAAACATCAGGAAGAACCTGGCAATAGAACGCATGATCATAGAGGGCTGCGAAGTCCTCCTCGACACCAGCCAGACATTCGTGAGACAAGGTATCCTCCGCCGCTATCACAACACGAGGGGAATTCTTGTCCTTTCACATTACCAGACTGACAGCCTGATCGCAGAGGGAGCAAAGGGAATTGCTTGATGCTCTTTGGGAAGTGTGAGCATTATTCACAGGGAGAGTCTGTAATTTCCTAATGTAATTAGACTGTTCTGAGGCACACTGATGATGAATCAGGAACTGTAAATGTCACATGTCCCCAACAGGCCTTTGTGGGTGAGGAGAGGGGGAAAACGGTGGAAGCTGATTCAATCCCTATTATCTAATGTACTACATGTTTGTTTCTCTCTGTTTTATTTTCTTCTTTCTTAACCCAGTCTTGCTTTTATGTTTATACATTCAAAATGAGATATTTTTATATCTGAGCTTTTTTTGTTATTATTATTATTTCTGTCTGGCATTTAATCACACAAAAGTATTCCTATTTTAGATCTTTTAGGAATAATATATATGTATTTTAAATGTTGTTTTACCAGTATTCAGATTTAAAACTTCTCGAACATTATCTTAGTAGCTAATTTTTAAAGTATCTTATTTGTTCCACAAGCTTCTGACAATAGTTTGCCAGAGATTTGACCTATTCTTCTTTAAGGATGACTGAAGACTAAGTCAGGTTTGTAGGTCTCATTGATCTCACACACCTTTTCAGTTCTGCCTACAAATTATCTATGGTGCTGAGATTAGGACTTCGTGAAAGCCACTCCAAAAAAATAAATTTGTTGTCTTAAAGTCACTTTGTTATTAATTTGGCGGTATGCGTTGGCTCATTCTCGATTTCGAAAACATATGGGGGCCGAAGATTGAACTTTCTGTCTGATATTGTGATGTTTTGCCTCAATATGTACACAATAATTTATTTCCTCATGATGCCATATATTTTATGATCTACATTTCTTATTCATCACAATAAGACCCACACAACTACTGCCATTACCTTACTTCACAGTTGAGAAGGCGATTTCCGTCTTTCAGCCTTCCCTCTTTTGTTTGAAATGTAATGATGGTCATTGTGGCGAAACGCTTTGCTCTTAGTTCCATCAGACCACAGGACATATCTCCGCAAGTTAAGGTTTTGTTCCTAGGTGCATTAATCAGATGTTAACGGCTTCTTGGTAATGTCTTCTTCTCTGACTGGCTTTTCAGTCCAGGTCAGTGCAAGAAATAAATAGACACTATCTATTTTAGTGTAGATAGTGACACTCTCTTACTCACTTTGTTTAGCACCTTCACAAGAGTTGTGCTAAATTGCAAAATAAATACATAAATTAAAAAAATTAAAAACAATCATCTCTAGTACATAGAACCCACGTCTCCTACCTAAAAGGCATTTTGGCCGGATATCCCCATGCTGTTTATACTTACACGGAGTTAACATATGTAGCTTTTTTCGGTCATGCCGACCACTTTTGATGCATTTTTACACCAGAGCCACTTCAGCAACCACACTGTGCGCACATTCATTCACTGCTATGCAAAGCATTAGGTAACTTGCAGCTAAGTGACTTTCCCCAGGGCACATTGACATATGGCAGGTTAAGAAGACAGAATTGAAGTCACAACTTTCTGCAAAATGACTCATCTTACCGGTGAGCCATCACACACCCTAGTATGTAATAGTTTGCTTAGACGAACATATGAACACCTCAAGGCATGTAGAAATTTTAACCAAGGGTGAACCAGAGTTGTGGACGTCCATAATTTTCTTCCTAACGTCTTGACTGATGCCTTTTAGTTTTTGTGTTTCCATTATGTCACACAAAGTGCAAAGGCGTTGCCTAAGAATACATCCAGAGATGTAAAGTTTTGAATTTGAAGTAAACAATGTAAAACAACCTAATCATTTTTTGGATTTGTAAAATAAAAATCATGTTATTAATCCTAACTGATGTGAAAGAGAACAAGCTTAGGCTTATTTAATGGCAGATGATGAGCGGAAAACAATGGTTTTCGTCTTTTTAGGTATTGCATGCCAAAATCTGGTTTCTACTGTTAATATTTATCTCCTCTTCTATTTGTGGACTGTAGGGTCTTTAATCCAGGTGCCAATGAGCGAGAAGGGCAAGATCACCCGTGGGCGACTGGGTTCTCTCTCTCTAAAGAAGGAGGGGGAGAGGCAGTGCTTTCTCTTCTCCAAGCATTTGATCATCTGCACTAGGGGTTCAGGAGGCAAGCTTCATCTCACTAAGGTGGGCCTAAGCTGCAGAGCTGGCTAGAACTGTATATTTTCTTCATTTTTAACATGTCTTGTGGTACGGTGAATGTTCAAAATAATAAAGAAAAGAACCATAATCAACAGCACACATATCAAGAGTGAATGCACCAATACAGTCATGTGGAAAAAATGAGGATAACGTCAAGGCAGTCTGTGTTTTCTGAGCCTATTTGGTCATACGGATATTTAGTACTAGGGAATTTGATGTATTATTTATATATATTTATGTCACCTAAAGAACAACAACAAAAGGGAAGGAAAAATATTTTAAATTGCTCTACAAGATGTAATTAAGGTGTCATTTATGATGAAGAATGGCTATTTATTCCCACTTAAAGTAGCTAAAATTAAACACTGAAACATTACATCAGAACAAACTCCAGCCAAACAACTCTGAAAGCCAAAACTTCTAGGTATTTTCACAGAGCGTTAGTTTAAGGCTGTTCACACTAACTGATCCGGGTTGTTGCACCTTTATGTCTTTATTTCTCCTCCGAACACGCTTGTTTGATTTTCAGCTGAAATGTGCAGAACAGATGACAGATGGCAAATATTTTTCAATAAATTACTATGGTCCTCATTTATTTCTTCATCAAAAACCTGCCATTTTAACAGGGGCATGCAGACTCTTAGATCTGCTGTACATTTGTGTCCAAGAAGTTAAACAGCGCTGACGTTATTACTCCACATAACTCAAACCTGAAGGTTTTAAGATCCGACTTATGTTATTGATTCTTGTAGTTCAATCTACACATGGTGTGCATGCAAACATTCATCTGCATTACAGTAAGACCAATCTGTGATTTTTTTTTTTCACAAACTCTGAGAAATGTACATTCTACAATTATGAGTATTTTAGCATGGTTGCTTGCTGTTACACAAAGATGCATTCTGTTGAGTGAAAAACGGCTGGTGTGAAACACTAAATCTATTTTTTACGTGCTATCTTTAGAACGGAGTGGTCTCGCTTATAGACTGCACTCTGATGGAGGAGCCTGAGGGGACAGATGACGAGTGTAAGAGTTTAATTCATGTTCCAGCTTGCAGCAATACGCATTAGATGCAGTGTGTTTGAGATTTTGTGTCTGATTGCCACGGTGCATAATAATGTTATAAATTCTGTCATTGGAAGTGACAAAATTTTAATCAGTTCAGCAGAACAATCAAAATATTTTCTTTCAGGAGCTATAATGTAAAGCAATAAATGAACGGCATCATATATATTTTAGGGCATTCGATAAGTGATCATTATTTATATTAGGAGCAGATATAATGGATTTTACTAGTATTCAAGAACAAAATGACAAAATAATTTGGAATTGACATTTTAACTCTGTAACATTTTGTAGTAGTGGAGGCTCACATAGAGTGGCTAAAATTACCAAAACTTATCTTCTTATGTATTCCAGAAAGAATGCAGATCCTTACCTTCATTTTGGAGTCTTCAAAAACCTTCTAACATCTTCCATTTCACTATTTTCAATAACACATACAGGTTGCTATATTCCATTTAGCCTTCCTGTTGTCTACAGAAAGTCTTTCTCTTCTCACGGAGTTTTGCAACCTTAATGAAATGCAGACATTCAGTGAAACAGTTTCTATGACTTAGCTTCTTGCTAGTTTGTGCTTCCTCTGACTTTATTTGAAACGCCCAAGGGATTGTAAACTTAGATAACATTAAGTCTTGTTCAGTATGTAACAGCTTCCTCATGAAAGCAGTGTTGTTATTGGCGTATGGTGCAATTACTGACCAGTGGGTCACTGGTCAGGGCTAGAAAGCTGTTAGTTCTGGTTAGCCGATTTCTCATCTATAAGAGAATAAAATAATTAAAGACATCTTACTAGGTATATTAGAGCGATTTCTCTGTCCTTTACATCACAAGCTTTGTATTTTAAGCTGATTTTGCTACAGTTACATGAAATATATATATTTTTGTGCCATGACTGCCTATTTGATTAGAGCTATAGAGAATGACATCTTATCTTTTTGCTCTCCTCAAAGCTAAATCCGATAAGAGCGCCAGGACATGGAGCACCTGGATTTTAAGATTGTTGTGGAGCCAAAGGACAGTCAGTCATTCACGATCATCCTGGTGGCCTCCTCCAGGCAGGAGAAGTCTGCGTGGACCAGTGACATCAGCCAGGCACGTCAACACACATAACAATCCCCAGCAGTGAGACACGAAGCTGAGCGTGTCGGCTGAAAGCCTTCATATTACGGAACTCGCTAACATTTCCTCTGTCTCTTCTGTTTACTTCACTGCCTCTTTCCTGCAGTGCATAGACAACATCCGCTGCAATGGGCTGATGATGAACGCTTTTGAAGAGAACTCTAAAGTCACGGTGCCACAGATGATAAAGTGAGATATATTTTGTTTGCATTCAATACTGTGCGTCCTGCCTTCTCCGAGCCCTTTCTTTTCTGATCTTTGTGGGCCATTCTTTTGCAAATAGATCCGATTCGAGTCTGTACTGTGATGATGTGGATATCCGCTTCAGCAAGATGATGAACTCCTGCAAAGTGCTGCAGATTCGCTATGCCAGCGTCGAACGTTTGCTGGAAAGACTGACCGATCTCCGCTTCCTTTCGATTGACTTCCTGAACACTTTCCTGCACTCCTACCGCGTGTGTTCACCACAGCTGACGTGGTGCTGGATAAACTCATTACTATCTACAAGAAGCCCATCAGTGCCATCCCTGCTCGGTGAGTCATGATGCATATTTGAGCATATTTGAATGTTTTACTGCCATCGATGATACTTTTAATCAGAAAACAAATAAAACTCTTAAAAGTCTGGCATATCAGCATCTCTCTCATTGGATAAAAGGCTGATGCTTGTGAAGTGTGTTCCCCACTTAAAAGTTTTGACATTTTAATCATGCTTGAATGTTTAAATAATCAAACAAATCTTAGCTCAAACAACTTCACAAAAACTTATGCAGTTGCTAATGATTTATAACTAAGCAAAAACATCCATCAAATCAATCTTGCCCTATGTGAAAACATATTACTTCCGAACCTAATTGGTCTGCGCTGTTGTCAATAGATGCCAACAAGTGTTTAAGATGTTTGGAAATTTTCTCCCTGTCCGTGATAAGTCGTAAACTTGACTACATTTCTTTTGGAAAGCTGAATTCAGTTTCTCCAGCCACTGCTAAACGATGCTCGCATTACAAAATCATAAAACCATAAATGGAATCAGTTAACAACATGAAATAGCAAAAAGCGACACATTGGCCAAAAATTGAAGAACAGATGCTAAAGAAAGTCACTAATATCCATTGGTCAGAAACAACTAAAAACCATTTATAGTTTTTGAGAATCTGCAAACCTCATCAAAAGCCATTATTAAACATGGGCAAAACATGAAAAGCGAAAATTTCTTCAGAGTGGCCAGTGCCAGAATTACCCGAGAATTATTGACGACTCACAAAAGAACAAGAGCAACATCTAAAGGGCTTACAGAGTTACATGCAGTCTGAGGCTGATTTAATGCTAAAGTGACCTTGAAGATTGCCATAATCAATTGTACTATCAATTCTGCTCTCTAGCAGCAAACCTGATGTCCGCATCAGTTGGACCTTAGCCAGCACACCATGGCACTGCAGCAAGTCCACCTGAACAGCTGAAAGAAATAACAAAATTGTGGTTTGGAGCAATTTAGCAAAAGTTGGAAGCTCTGTTATGATTTTAAACCATTTATGGCTGAAAACCTCAATTCAGGTTAATAAAACAATCATGCAAGTAACAGACAGCCAAATTTCTGCTACAAAATTTAAAAGAACGACTGCATGTTATCAGAAAATATATCAACAATCTGAACATTTAAGAGAGACAAAAAAAAGAAGCAGAAGAAATCAGACGGAGGCCAGATACTTTTCTCTGCACCATATTGTTTCAGCAGGTAGTGAGAAGACAGAAAGGCATCAAATAAGGGGCAATGCTCTATTATGTTTCAGTTTGTCTGCATAAACTCAAAGGTTGAATGGTGCTTTGGGTCAGTAATTGGTCCAGTTAGTTCTTTTGGCTGGGAGGGCCAAACTCTGATCTGTCGCGCTATGCAACCGTGCTTAATGCTGCAGGACCCACCCTTCCCTTGTTTCCCTCTTCTTTTTTTGAGAATATCGTAGCGTGAAATATAGACGAAGTGTGCATTGTGGGCTAACTCCCAGCACTGCATGCCTAGTGAGGACCCCAGCTGTGGGTTCAGATCAGACAGAACTCCCACGTCCACCCTGCAGTATGCTTTCCCATGG
>NW_027675196.1:0-45575 GCF_904066995.2 Poecilia reticulata | reverse complement strand
AAAGTTGTGCTTTGTAAACAAACTATGCAAGTTGTCAGTAAAACATTTTTGACTGACTATTTTGTCTATAAACCCGTTTACATCGAATTGTATGGACTGATATGTTTTTTTTCCGTTTTAGCTGTGGTGATTGGCTAAATTCAAGTAAAGAGCCTAGCCCCATTAAGGATAGTTGTTAGCCACCCAGTGCTTTTTCCCATGATTGTTTCAACCTTTTATCTTAATTTTTTATTCACTTTGATAAGTATGTTATATGATAATGAAAAATATGTTTTTTACATAATGCAGGATGCAAGCTGTGCGTGTCAAATACAGGATCGACAGAATTACATCTGTTTTGAAGGACAACTGTCTTACAGTTCGTTTTTGGAATGTGGTGAGTGAAACAAAACAAATTTATAGATTTTCACATATTAGGTTTATCAAAACGTTTTGGGAATGGTGCCAAAATGGGTGCTTTACCAACTTTTCAGATTTATTTATTTTTTTACTTAATTTTACTTTTTATGTCTTGTTATTTACATATGTTCAAATATAGAATAAAATAATGATTTGCTATGTTCACAGCTGCAAAAAGTTCAGCATTGGCTATGGTTTGAGTAGAACTGAAAAGGTTTCTCTTTTGCATGCCCTGCATTTGTGCCACTTGTTTTAACTTTCTCATTTTTAAACCTTTGTAGAGTCCATTGTTCCAGTGTTGGGCTACTGCAGCTTGAAGAATAAACATTGTGAATAGATTTTATCTATGTAATTCAAACAATGTGAACTAAAATCTGTAAATCACAGCTTCTAGCATTCACAGCTGTCTTTGCTTTCACAGCTTTAAAAACATTTATCATTCACTTACTTTTAGGAGCATCATTACGATGCAGAAGATGGGAGTGGGTATCTGGCTTGTAGACTGAAGTTTGTCCAGAGAGAAGCTTCTAATGGACAAAAGAAGGTCCCCAGACTGTCACAAACCCAAACAGGTATGTGTATTTATACTTGTACAATTCTCATCCTGCAACCAAACTGCACAATAGTTCCCTAGCCTTATTTATTAAATCCTAAAATGGAGTGTCATATTCCTATAATTTTTTTAGGGGGACCAACAACTGACGGGGACTGTTTGAGAGAAGAAGACTGCCTTATGACAGATAGCTTGTGTTCTGAGGCCATTGCGCTGATGAAGGAACTGTTATGAGGAAGATGAAACAGACTTTCAACTATCGCCAGAAGATGATTGATGACCCAGTGAAGTCATGTAGTATCTTTTTGGACTTCCCAAGATTCCTGGACATAGGAGGATTGGTATGTTTATCTTCACTTCAGCTTAACCTACCTTTAACAAAGTTTAAGTTAAGGTGGATGTGAGAAAGTTTAACAAAATGATTTTAAAACCTTCACTTCATCTATTCTCCAGGTTGAGCAAGATTTTACATTGATGTTTGGGGAAACCATCGCTGCAAAGTTCCTGGAGAAGTGGCCCACTGTCTACAAGCAGAAGTCCTTGAACAAAGCCGTGGTCTCACACAGTCTGAAGACCTTCAGAACCTTCTTCACAATGCTGAAGGCACAACAGAACTGGAAAATGGTAAATTGAACTGGATTATAAAGAAAGTGTTTAATGTTACAGAATTTTATGTAAATTGATTCAATATAAGTGCACCTCCTCCTGCCGTCACTGTTTGGTAAGCTCACTCGAAGTGTTAACACTGTTGCAAATAAGATGTTTTGGTAGCTTATGTTTATTTTACTTTTCTTCCAGGATGGGACAGCGACATGTCATCCATTTTGACCCGTGTGCACCTCCTGCCACCGTCACCTCACGGCCGCAAGAGACCAGGAAAACTCTCAGCCAGACGAGCCAGTCAACATCTTGTGAAGTTTGTCAAGGTAAGGTTACAGTAAAGGGAACATTTATGTTGATCAAAATTCTCTTTTCTTCACTTATTTTTATTTAATTTATTTGTATTTCTTGTTAAGTTGGTCTTAAATTTCATTTCAAGTGACCTTAAAGAGGTCCTGAAAGTAATTTGCCTTATCTATAAGAACCCTGTCTTCTTTCAAGCCCAAGACTAATCGTGTTTTATTCTGTTTTTTCCAGAGACAGGAACCAGCATCCAGGAGCACCTTGATGGCATCGCAGAAAGGCGTAACCGTACCTGCTTGCAGTAGGGACTCAGAGGAGCGTGATTCACAAGTACTTCATTGTGTTTGACAAACATGCCATACCTTGTAAATCACCAGGCTCACTGCCTGTTTTGATGAGCTTTTTAAAGCTCACTTGTGTTCGGCACTTCAATGACCATGATCTGGTCAATGTGTACAATTTTCTGCACACCGCCATTTATGAGATGGATGTTGAGACAACCAAAGTGAATCCTAAGGTTGCAGAGTTGAGGGCTCGGATGCTGTGTTAAATTGTTGTTTTGCTATGATTGTTTCAGTATTAAGTTGAGTTGGAATGTTCTGTTTCATTTGTAAGAAGTACCAGGCAAATGTTCTCTGACCAAGCACTTAAAAGTGATCCACGGACTTTGCCCTGGTAAGACACTTCATCTTAAATGTGGTCAGGCAGGTTGTGCTCAAGTTTATGGCACGTTTCTGGGTTCAGAAAGCATCTTAATAAAGCACATGATAAACACACTTCTAATCCTGGTGAAGGCCATCTACAACTGAAGAGACATTTGAAAGTCAAGATTTTCCCTCTGAGTGTTGCTTCTGATACAGTCCTGCTTCAGAAATATCTTGTCTAGTTGTGCAACAGCAGTTGCTGAACTTAAAGTGGCAGGTGTAAGGGAAAGAGCAATTAACTCTTTGGTCATTTCCCTGGAAGAAATAGTTAATGATCTTCAAAATCAAGCAAAAGAATCTGAGAAGCAGTATTTCTTTACAAGAACTTGTCAAAAGTGACATTGAGTGCAAAATTGATAAATGTTTTGAGAAAATGGAAAATCCTTTGTGTCCTACAGTCATGAAGATGCAAATGTTTATACTATTCAAAACTGTTTTTTGTGAACAATAAAAATGGCTGTTCAAATACTGCTTTCTGGTCTATGCATTGTATTCTTACAAACTGCTGTGTATAATAGCTGTAAAACAATTGCTTAGTGAGTGAAATAAAGTTAAAGTTGGTTCTATTTAGAATGTAATTTAATGTTTAACTGCACAATATGGAATAAAATTCAATTAGGAGAAAAATTTTATACTACTAAGAGCACAATTTGACACTAGATGGAATAAAATGTATTCCATTTTGTGTAAAATTTCCTTTTGGTCAGACTAAAAGTTATCTCTACTTGGAGTAGAATGCAATTCTATTTAGAGTAAATTATATTCCACTTAGAGTTAAAATACGGTGGAGTAGTTTTTCTTTAAACAACTTAGAGTAAATTCTCTTGGCAGTAATTAAAATTTTTGCACTAAATTGAGTTGATTTTACTCTTTAATTTCAACTCTTCCATAAGAGTAAATTTACTCTATTTAGACTGGGACCAAATGTCTTTTTTAGAGTAAAATTTTTTTCAAATTGAGTAAATTTTACTCTGGAAATGTTACTGTGTACTCATAATGTACAAGCTTTTAATGACTTATTTGAATTCAGATGCTTTGAAAATAATTACATTTAAAACGAAAGAATACATTCAAATACTGTAGGTGTAATAAGGACTGTGCGTCATCTTCACCTGATTGGCTCAGCTAGTCATTGGTCACGTGATCCTCGAATGGCAAACTCAAAACCCGAATCCCACGTCACAGATTGACGTCAATGACCGCCTGAAACAGAGTCCTTGAATGTAGGTCTTCTTCGATCATTTGGTCACTAATCATTTTCTTTGTCTTGCAGGTAAATACTTAAAAAAACAACAAAAAAACAAACAAACAAAAAGCCATTAAAGATAGGTTATCCTTTCTTAATGGTCGAGCAACACAAAGAGGTTTCCTCTTTTGAACAAGTACAACGAACAGCTGGCTTCCCTGCGCTCCCCACAACAACCGGACAATTTTCTCGCTCTTCTTCCTCCCAGCGCCTACATGTTGTTCTCTACTGCCCCCTAGGGAAGAGAGGGGGCAGCAGAGAAAGACTGGGCCTGTAAGAGCAGGTTATTGTTTTTACTGACGCTAATCTGAGTCATGTGACTAAACCTTTAATAGTCATATGCCATGTGAAATAGAAATATGATGTACATATATAGCAATAGATATTTAAATCTTCGTCACAGTATTTATATACGGTCTTTGAATGCAGGTCATCAGTGATAATTTAGGCACTTTGTCTTTTCGTTGCCTTGTCAATATTTGTAAAAACAAAAAAGAAAATATTCTACTAGTTTATAAAATGTATAACTATATACTCATAGAATGTACAAGCTTTTAATGACTTATTTGAATTGAGATGATTTGAAAATAATTACATTTAAAACGAAAAAACGAAAGAATACATTCAAATACTGTAGGTGTAATAAGGACTGTGCGTCATCTTCACCTGATTGGCTCAGCTAGTCATTGGTCACGTGATCCTCGAATGGCAAACTCAAAACCCGAATCCCACGTCACAGATTGACGTCAATGACCGCCTGAAACAGAGTCCTTGAATGTAGGTCTTCTGCGACCATTTGGTCACTAATCATTTTCTTTGTCTTGCAGGTAAATACTTAAAGAAACAAAAAACAAACAAAAAAACAAACAAACAAAAATCCATTAAAGATAGGTTATCTTTTCTTAATGGTCGAGTATTACAATGCAGGATGAAAAGAGAATTTTACATTAAAAAAATGAAATCCTCCATTCAAATACTGTACGTAATAAGGTCTGTGCGTCACTTGGACCTGATTGGCTCAGCTGTTCTTTGGTGACGTTATCCTCGAATGGCAAACTCAAAACCCGAATCCCACGTCACAGATTGACGTCAATGACCGCCTGAAACAGAGTCCTTGAATGTAGGTCTTCTTCGATCATTTGGTCACTAATCATTTTCTTTGTCTTGCAGGTAAATACTTAAAAAAACAACAAAAAAACAAACAAACAAAAAGCCATTAAAGATAGGTTATCCTTTCTTAATGGTCGAGCAACACAAAGAGGTTTCCTCTTTTGAACAAGTACAACGAACAGCTGGCTTCCCTAAAACTAACACACTGCGCTCCCCACAACAACCGGACAATTTTCTCGCTCTTCTTCCTCCCAGCGCCTACATGTTGTTCTCTACTGCCCCCTAGGGAAGAGAGGGGGCAGCAGAGAAAGACTGGGCCTGTAAGAGCAGGTTATTGTTTTTACTGACGCTAATCTGAGTCATGTGACTAAACCTTTAATAGTCATATGCCATGTGAAATAGAAATATGATGTACATATATAGCAATAGATATTTAAATCTTCGTCACAGTATTTATATACGGTCTTTGAATGCAGGTCATCAGTGATAATTTAGGCACTTTGTCTTTTCGTTGCCTTGTCAATATTTGTAAAAACAAAAAAGAAAATATTCTACTAGTTTATAAAATGTATAACTATATACTCATAGAATGTACAAGCTTTTAATGACTTATTTGAATTGAGATGCTTTGAAAATAATTACATTTAAAACGAAAAAACGAAAGAATACATTCAAATACTGTAGGTGTAATAAGGACTGTGCGTCATCTTCACCTGATTGGCTCAGCTAGTCATTGGTGACGTGATCCTCGAATGGCAAACTCAAAACCCGAATCCCACGTCACAGATTGACGTCAATGACCGCCTGAAACAGAGTCCTTGAATGTAGGTCTTCTGCGACCATTTGGTCACTAATCATTTTCTTTGTCTTGCAGGTAAATACTTAAAAAAACAAAAAACAAACAAAAAAACAAACAAACAAAAATCCATTAAAGATAGGTTATCTTTTCTTAATGGTCGAGTATTACAATGCAGGATGAAAAGAGAATTTTACATTAAAAAAAATGAAATCCTCCATTCAAATACTGTACGTAATAAGGTCTGTGCGTCACTTGGACCTGATTGGCTCAGCTGTTCTTTGGTCACGTGATCCTCGAATGGCAAACTCAAAACCCGAATCCCACGTCACAGATTGACGTCAATGACCGCCTGAAACAGAGTCCTTGAATGTAGGTCTTCTGCGACCATTTGGTCACTAATCATTTTCTTTGTCTTGCAGGTAAATACTTAAAAAAAACAAACAAAAAAAAAAACAAGCAAACAAAAGCCATTAAAGATAGGTTATCCTTTCTTAATGGTCGAGCATCACAATGCAGGATGAATAGAGAATTTTACATTAAAAAAATGAAATCCTACATTCAAATACTGTACGTAATAATAAAGCCTGTGCGTCACTAGGACCTGATTGGCTCAGCTGTTCTTTGGTGACGTGATCCTCGAATGGCAAACTCAAACCCCGAATTCCACGTCACAGATTGACGTCAATGACCGCCTGAAACAGAGTCCTTGAATGTAGGTCTTCTGCGATCATTTGGTCACTAATCATTTTCTTTGTCTTGCAGGTAAATACTTAAAAAAACAACAAAAAAACAAACAAACAAAAAGCCATTAAAGATAGGTTATCCTTTCTTAATGGTCGAGCAACACAAAGAGGTTTCCTCTTTTGAACAAGTACAACGAACAGCTGGCTTCCCTAAAACTAACACACTGCGCTCCCCACAACAACCGGACAATTTTCTCGCTCTTCTTCCTCCCAGCGCCTACATGTTGTTCTCTACTGCCCCCTAGGGAAGAGAGGGGGCAGCAGAGAAAGACTGGGCCTGTAAGAGCAGGTTATTGTTTTTACTGACGCTAATCTGAGTCATGTGACTAAACCTTTAATAGTCATATGCCATGTGAAATAGAAATATGATGTACATATATAGCAATAGATATTTAAATCTTCGTCACAGTATTTATATACGGTCTTTGAATGCAGGTCATCAGTGATAATTTAGGCACTTTGTCTTTTCGTTGCCTTGTCAATATTTGTAAAAACAAAAAAGAAAATATTCTACTAGTTTATAAAATGTATAACTATATACTCATAGAATGTACAAGCTTTTAATGACTTATTTGAATTGAGATGATTTGAAAATAATTACATTTAAAACGAAAAAACGAAAGAATACATTCAAATACTGTAGGTGTAATAAGGACTGTGCGTCATCTTCACCTGATTGGCTCAGCTAGTCATTGGTCACGTGATCCTCGAATGGCAAACTCAAAACCCGAATCCCACGTCACAGATTGACGTCAATGACCGCCTGAAACAGAGTCCTTGAATGTAGGTCTTCTGCGACCATTTGGTCACTAATCATTTTCTTTGTCTTGCAGGTAAATACTTAAAAAAACAAACAAAAAAAAAAACAAGCAAACAAAAGCCATTAAAGATAGGTTATCCTTTCTTAATGGTCGAGCATCACAATGCAGGATGAATAGAGAATTTTACATTAAAAAAATGAAATCCTACATTCAAATACTGTACGTAATAATAAAGCCTGTGCATCACTAGGACCTGATTGGCTCAGCTGTTCTTTGGTGACGTGATCCTCGAATGGCAAACTCAAACCCCGAATTCCACGTCACAGATTGACGTCAATGACCGCCTGAAACAGAGTCCTTGAATGTAGGTCTTCTGCGATCATTTGGTCACTAATCATTTTCTTTGTCTTGCAGGTAAATACTTAAAAAAACAACAAAAAAACAAACAAACAAAAAGCCATTAAAGATAGGTTATCCTTTCTTAATGGTCGAGCAACACAAAGAGGTTTCCTCTTTTGAACAAGTACAACGAACAGCTGGCTTCCCTAAAACTAACACACTGCGCTCCCCACAACAACCGGACAATTTTCTCGCTCTTCTTCCTCCCAGCGCCTACATGTTGTTCTCTACTGCCCCTAGGGAAGAGAGGGGGCAGCAGAGAAAGACTGGGCCTGTAAGAGCAGGTTATTGTTTTTACTGACGCTAATCTGAGTCATGTGACTAAACCTTTAATAGTCATATGCCATGTGAAATAGAAATATGATGATATGATGTAGATATATAGCAATAGATATTTAAATCTTCATAACAGTATTTATATACGGTCTTTGAATGCAGGTCATCAGTGATAATTTAGGCACTTTGTCTTTTCGTTGCCTTGTCAATATTTGTAAAAACAAAAAAGAAAATATTCTACTAGTTTATAAAATGTATAACTATATACTCATAGAATGTACAAGCTTTTAATGACTTATTTGAATTGAGATGATTTGAAAATAATTACATTTAAAACGAAAAAACGAAAGAATACATTCAAATACTGTAGGTGTAATAAGGACTGTGCGTCATCTTCACCTGATTGGCTCAGCTAGTCATTGGTCACGTGATCCTCGAATGGCAAACTCAAAACCCGAATCCCACGTCACAGATTGACGTCAATGACCGCCTGAAACAGAGTCCTTGAATGTAGGTCTTCTGCGACCATTTGGTCACTAATCATTTTCTTTGTCTTGCAGGTAAATACTTAAAAAAACAAAAAACAAACAAAAAAACAAACAAACAAAAATCCATTAAAGATAGGTTATCTTTTCTTAATGGTCGAGTATTACAATGCAGGATGAAAAGAGAATTTTACATTAAAAAAATGAAATCCTCCATTCAAATACTGTACGTAATAAGGTCTGTGCGTCACTTGGACCTGATTGGCTCAGCTGTTCTTTGGTCACGTGATCCTCGAATGGCAAACTCAAAACCCGAATCCCACGTCACAGATTGACGTCAATGACCGCCTGAAACAGAGTCCTTGAATGTAGGTCTTCTGCGACCATTTGGTCACTAATCATTTTCTTTGTCTTGCAGGTAAATACTTAAAAAAAACAAACAAAAAAAAAACAAGCAAACAAAAGCCATTAAAGATAGGTTATCCTTTCTTAATGGTCGAGCATCACAATGCAGGATGAATAGAGAATTTTACATTAAAAAAATGAAATCCTACATTCAAATACTGTACGTAATAATAAAGCCTGTGCGTCACTAGGACCTGATTGGCTCAGCTGTTCTTTGGTGACGTGATCCTCGAATGGCAAACTCAAACCCCGAATTCCACGTCACAGATTGACGTCAATGACCGCCTGAAACAGAGTCCTTGAATGTAGGTCTTCTGCGACCATTTGGTCACTAATCATTTTCTTTGTCTTGCAGGTAAATACTTAAAAAAACAAAAAACAAACAAAAAAACAAACAAACAAAAATCCATTAAAGATAGGTTATCTTTTCTTAATGGTCGAGTATTACAATGCAGGATGAAAAGAGAATTTTACATTAAAAAAAATGAAATCCTCCATTCAAATACTGTACGTAATAAGGTCTGTGCGTCACTTGGACCTGATTGGCTCAGCTGTTCTTTGGTCACGTGATCCTCGAATGGCAAACTCAAAACCCGAATCCCACGTCACAGATTGACGTCAATGACCGCCTGAAACAGAGTCCTTGAATGTAGGTCTTCTGCGACCATTTGGTCACTAATCATTTTCTTTGTCTTGCAGGTAAATACTTAAAAAAAACAAACAAAAAAAAAAACAAGCAAACAAAAGCCATTAAAGATAGGTTATCCTTTCTTAATGGTCGAGCATCACAATGCAGGATGAATAGAGAATTTTACATTAAAAAAATGAAATCCTACATTCAAATACTGTACGTAATAATAAAGCCTGTGCGTCACTAGGACCTGATTGGCTCAGCTGTTCTTTGGTGACGTGATCCTCGAATGGCAAACTCAAACCCCGAATTCCACGTCACAGATTGACGTCAATGACCGCCTGAAACAGAGTCCTTGAATGTAGGTCTTCTGCGATCATTTGGTCACTAATCATTTTCTTTGTCTTGCAGGTAAATACTTAAAAAAACAACAAAAAAACAAACAAACAAAAGCCATTAAAGATAGGTTATCCTTTCTTAATGTCGAGCAACACAAAGAGGTTTCCTCTTTTGAACAAGTACAACGAACAGCTGGCTTCCCTAAAACTAACACACTGCGCTCCCCACAACAACCGGACAATTTTCTCGCTCTTCTTCCTCCCAGCGCCTACATGTTGTTCTCTACTGCCCCCTAGGGAAGAGAGGGGGCAGCAGAGAAAGACTGGGCCTGTAAGAGCAGGTTATTGTTTTTACTGACGCTAATCTGAGTCATGTGACTAAACCTTTAATAGTCATATGCCATGTGAAATAGAAATATGATGTACATATATAGCAATAGATATTTAAATCTTCGTCACAGTATTTATATACGGTCTTTGAATGCAGGTCATCAGTGATAATTTAGGCACTTTGTCTTTTCGTTGCCTTGTCAATATTTGTAAAAACAAAAAAGAAAATATTCTACTAGTTTATAAAATGTATAACTATATACTCATAGAATGTACAAGCTTTTAATGACTTATTTGAATTGAGATGATTTGAAAATAATTACATTTAAAACGAAAAAACGAAAGAATACATTCAAATACTGTAGGTGTAATAAGGACTGTGCGTCATCTTCACCTGATTGGCTCAGCTAGTCATTGGTCACGTGATCCTCGAATGGCAAACTCAAAACCCGAATCCCACGTCACAGATTGACGTCAATGACCGCCTGAAACAGAGTCCTTGAATGTAGGTCTTCTGCGACCATTTGGTCACTAATCATTTTCTTGTCTTGCAGGTAAATACTTAAAAAACAAAAACAAACAAAAAAACAAACAAACAAAAATCCATTAAAGATAGGTTATCTTTTCTTAATGGTCGAGTATTACAATGCAGGATGAAAAGAGAATTTTACATTAAAAAAATGAAATCCTCCATTCAAATACTGTACGTAATAAGGTCTGTGCGTCACTTGGACCTGATTGGCTCAGCTGTTCTTTGGTCACGTGATCCTCGAATGGCAAACTCAAAACCCGAATCCCACGTCACAGATTGACGTCAATGACCGCCTGCAACAGAGTCCTTGAATGTAGGTCTTCTGCGACCATTTGGTCACTAATCATTTTCTTTGTCTTGCAGGTAAATACTTAAAAAAAACAAACAAAAAAAAAAACAAGCAAACAAAAGCCATTAAAGATAGGTTATCCTTTCTTAATGGTCGAGCATCACAATGCAGGATGAATAGAGAATTTTACATTAAAAAAATGAAATCCTACATTCAAATACTGTACGTAATAATAAAGCCTGTGCATCACTAGGACCTGATTGGCTCAGCTGTTCTTTGGTGACGTGATCCTCGAATGGCAAACTCAAACCCCGAATTCCACGTCACAGATTGACGTCAATGACCGCCTGAAACAGAGTCCTTGAATGTAGGTCTTCTGCGATCATTTGGTCACTAATCATTTTCTTTGTCTTGCAGGTAAATACTTAAAAAAACAACAAAAAACAAACAAACAAAAAGCCATTAAAGATAGGTTATCCTTTCTTAATGGTCGAGCAACACAAAGAGGTTTCCTCTTTTGAACAAGTACAACGAACAGCTGGCTTCCCTAAAACTAACACACTGCGCTCCCCACAACAACCGGACAATTTTCTCGCTCTTCTTCCTCCCAGCGCCTACATGTTGTTCTCTACTGCCCCCTAGGGAAGAGAGGGGGCAGCAGAGAAAGACTGGGCCTGTAAGAGCAGGTTATTGTTTTTACTGACGCTAATCTGAGTCATGTGACTAAACCTTTAATAGTCATATGCCATGTGAAATAGAAATATGATGATATGATGTAGATATATAGCAATAGATATTTAAATCTTCATAACAGTATTTATATACGGTCTTTGAATGCAGGTCATCAGTGATAATTTAGGCACTTTGTCTTTTCGTTGCCTTCTCAATATTTGTTAAACAAAAAAGAAAATATTCTACTAGTTTATAAAATGTATAACTATATACTCATAGAATGTACAAGCTTTTAATGACTTATTTGAATTGAGATGATTTGAAAATAATTACATTTAAAACGAAAAAACGAAAGAATACATTCAAATACTGTAGGTGTAATAAGGACTGTGCGTCATCTTCACCTGATTGGCTCAGCTAGTCATTGGTCACGTGATCCTCGAATGGCAAACTCAAAACCCGAATCCCACGTCACAGATTGACGTCAATGACCGCCTGAAACAGAGTCCTTGAATGTAGTCTTCTGCGACCATTTGGTCACTAATCATTTTCTTTGTCTTGCAGGTAAATACTTAAAAAAACAAACAAACAAAAAACAAGCAAACAAAAGCCATTAAAGATAGGTTATCCTTTCTTAATGGTCGAGTATTACAATGCAGGATGAAAAGAGAATTTTACATTAAAAAAATGAAATCCTCCATTCAAATACTGTACGTAATAAGGTCTGTGCGTCACTTGGACCTGATTGGCTCAGCTGTTCTTTGGTCACGTGATCCTCGAATGGCAAACTCAAAACCCGAATCCCACGTCACAGATTGACGTCAATGACCGCCTGAAACAGAGTCCTTGAATGTAGGTCTTCTGCGACCATTTGGTCACTAATCATTTCTTTGTCTTGCAGGTAAATACTTAAAAAAACAAACAAAAAAAAACAAGCAAACAAAAGCCATTAAAGATAGGTTATCCTTTCTTAATGGTCGAGCATCACAATGCAGGATGAATAGAGAATTTACATTAAAAAATGAAATCCTACATTCAAATACTGTACGTAATAATAAAGCCTGTGCATCACTAGGACCTGATTGGCTCAGCTGTTCTTTGGTGACGTGATCCTCGAATGGCAAACTCAAACCCCGAATTCCACGTCACAGATTGACGTCAATGACCGCCTGAAACAGAGTCCTTGAATGTAGGTCTTCTGCGATCATTTGGTCACTAATCATTTTCTTTGTCTTGCAGGTAAATACTTAAAAAAACAACAAAAAAACAAACAAACAAAAAGCCATTAAAGATAGGTTATCCTTTCTTAATGGTCGAGCAACACAAAGAGGTTTCCTCTTTTGAACAAGTACAACGAACAGCTGGCTTCGCCTACATGTTGTTCTCTACTGCCCCCTAGGGAAGAGAGGGGGCAGCAGAGAAAGACTGGGCCTGTAAGAGCAGGTTATTGTTTTTACTGACGCTAATCTGAGTCATGTGACTAAACCTTTAATAGTCATATGCCATGTGAAATAGAAATATGATGTACATATATAGCAATAGATATTTAAATCTTCGTCACAGTATTTATATACGGTCTTTGAATGCAGGTCATCAGTGATAATTTAGGCACTTTGTCTTTTCGTTGCCTTGTCAATATTTGTAAAACAAAAAGAAAATATTCTACTAGTTTATAAATGTATAACTATATACTCATAGAATGTACAAGCTTTTAATGACTTATTTGAATTGAGATGCTTTGAAAATAATTACATTTAAAACGAAAAAACGAAAGAATACATTCAAATACTGTAGGTGTAATAAGGACTGTGCGTCATCTTCACCTGATTGGCTCAGCTAGTCATTGGTGACGTGATCCTCGAATGGCAAACTCAAAACCCGAATCCCACGTCACAGATTGACGTCAATGACCGCCTGAAACAGAGTCCTTGAATGTAGGTCTTCTGCGACCATTTGGTCACTAATCATTTTCTTTGTCTTGCAGGTAAATACTTAAAAAAACAAAAAACAAACAAAAAAACAAACAAACAAAATCCATTAAAGATAGGTTATCTTTTCTTAATGGTCGAGTATTACAATGCAGGATGAAAGAGAATTTTACATTAAAAAATGAAATCCTCCATTCAAATACTGTACGTAATAAGGTCTGTGCGTCACTTGGACCTGATTGGCTCAGCTGTTCTTTGGTCACGTGATCCTCGAATGGCAAACTCAAAACCCGAATCCCACGTCACAGATTGACGTCAATGACCGCCTGAAACAGAGTCCTTGAATGTAGGTCTTCTGCGACCATTTGGTCACTAATCATTTTCTTTGTCTTGCAGGTAAATACTTAAAAAAAACAAACAAAAAAAAAAACAAGCAAACAAAAGCCATTAAAGATAGGTTATCCTTTCTTAATGGTCGAGCATCACAATGCAGGATGAATAGAGAATTTTACATTAAAAAAATGAAATCCTACATTCAAATACTGTACGTAATAATAAAGCTGTGCATCACTAGGACCTGATTGGCTCAGCTGTTCTTTGGTGACGTGATCCTCGAATGGCAAACTCAACCCGAATTCCACGTCACAGATTGACGTCAATGACCGCCTGAAACAGAGTCCTTGAATGTAGGTCTTCTGCGATCATTTGGTCACTAATCATTTTCTTTGTCTTGCAGGTAAATACTTAAAAAAACAACAAAAAAACAAACAAACAAAAAGCCATTAAAGATAGGTTATCCTTTCTTAATGGTCGAGCAACACAAAGAGGTTTCCTCTTTTGAACAAGTACAACGAACAGCTGGCTTCGCCTACATGTTGTTCTCTACTGCCCCCTAGGGAAGAGAGGGGGCAGCAGAGAAAGACTGGGCCTGTAAGAGCAGGTTATTGTTTTTACTGACGCTAATCTGAGTCATGTGACTAAACCTTTAATAGTCATATGCCATGTGAAATAGAAATATGATGATATGATGTAGATATATAGCAATAGATATTTAAATCTTCATAACAGTATTTATATACGGTCTTTGAATGCAGGTCATCAGTGATAATTTAGGCACTTTGTCTTTTCGTTGCCTTGTCAATATTTGTAAAAACAAAAAGAAAATATTCTACTAGTTTATAAATGTATAACTATATACTCATAGAATGTACAGCTTTTAATGACTTATTTGAATTGAGATGATTGAAAATAATTACATTTAAAACGAAAAACGAAAGAATACATTCAAATACTGTAGGTGTAATAAGGACTGTGCGTCATCTTCACCTGATTGGCTCAGCTAGTCATTGGTCACGTGATCCTCGAATGGCAAACTCAAACCCGAATCCCACGTCACAGATGACGTCAATGACCGCCTGAAACAGAGTCCTTGAATGTAGGTCTTCTGCGACCATTTGGTCACTAATCATTTCTTTGTCTTGCAGGTAAATACTTAAAAAACAAAAAACAAACAAAAAACAAACAAACAAAAATCCATTAAAGATAGGTTATCTTTCTTAATGGTCGAGTATTACAATGCAGGATGAAAAGAGAATTTTACATTAAAAAATGAAATCCTCCATTCAAATACTGTACGTAATAAGGTCTGTGCGTCACTTGGACCTGATTGGCTCAGCTGTTCTTTGGTCACGTGATCCTCGAATGGCAAACTCAAAACCGAATCCAGTCACAGATTGACGTCATGACCGCCTGAAACAGAGTCCTTGAATGTAGGTCTTCTGCGACCATTTGGTCACTAATCATTTTCTTGTCTTGCAGGTAAATACTTAAAAAAAACAAACAAAAAAAAAAACAAGCAAACAAAAGCCATTAAAGATAGGTATCCTTTCTTAATGGTCGAGCATCACAATGCAGGATGAATAGAGAATTTTACATTAAAAAAATGAAATCCTACATTCAAATACTGTACGTAATAATAAAGCCTGTGCATCACTAGGACCTGATTGGCTCAGCTGTTCTTTGGTGACGTGATCCTCGAATGGCAAACTCAAACCCGAATTCCACGTCACAGATTGACGTCAATGACCGCCTGAAACAGAGTCCTTGAATGTAGGTCTTCTGCGATCATTTGGTCACTAATCATTTCTTTGTCTTGCAGGTAAATACTTAAAAAAACAACAAAAAAACAAACAAACAAAAAGCCATTAAAGATAGGTTATCCTTCTTAATGGTCGAGCAACACAAAGAGGTTTCCTCTTTTGAACAAGTACAACGAACAGCTGGCTTCCCTAAAACTAACACACTGCGCTCCCCACAACAACCGGACAATTTCTCGCTCTTCTTCCTCCCAGCGCCTACATGTTGTTCTCTACTGCCCCCTAGGGAAGAGAGGGGCAGCAGAGAAAGACTGGGCCTGTAAGAGCAGGTTATTGTTTTTACTGACGCTAATCTGAGTCATGTGACTAAACCTTTAATAGTCATATGCCATGTGAAATAGAAATATGATGATATGATGTAGATATATAGCAATAGATATTAAATCTTCATAACAGTATTTATATACGGTCTTTGAATGCAGGTCATCAGTGATAATTTAGGCACTTTGTCTTTTCGTTGCCTTGTCAATATTTGTAAAAACAAAAAAGAAAATATTCTACTAGTTTATAAAATGTATAACTATATACTCATAGAATGTACAAGCTTTAATGACTTATTTGAATTGAGATGATTTGAAAATAATTACATTTAAAACGAAAAAACGAAAGAATACATTCAAATACTGTAGGTGTAATAAGGACTGTGCGTCATCTTCACCTGATGGCTCAGCTAGTCATGGTCACGTGATCCTCGAATGGCAAACTCAAAACCCGAATCCCACGTCACAGATTGACGTCAATGACCGCCTGAAACAGAGTCCTTGAATGTAGGTCTTGCGACCATTTGGTCACTATCATTTCTTTGTCTTGCAGGTAAATACTTAAAAAAACAAAAAACAAACAAAAAAACAAACAAACAAAAATCCATTAAAGATAGGTTATCTTTTCTTAATGGTCGAGCATCACAATGCAGGATGAAAAGAGAATTTTACATTAAAAAAATGAAATCCTCCATTCAAATACTGTACGTAATAAGGTCTGTGCGTCACTTGGACCTGATTGGCTCAGCTGTTCTTTGGTGACGTGATCCTCGAATGGCAAACTCAAACCCCGAATTCCACGTCACAGATTGACGTCAATGACCGCCTGAAACAGAGTCCTTGAATGTAGGTCTTCTGCGACCATTTGGTCACTAATCATTTTCTTTGTCTTGCAGGTAAATACTTAAAAAAACAAACAAACAAAAATCAAGCAAACAAAAAGCCATTAAAGATAGGTTATCCTTTCTTAATGGTCGAGCATCACAATGCAGGATGAAAAGAGAATTTTACATTAAAAAAATGAAATCCTACATTCAAATACTGTACGTAATAATAAAGCCTGTGCGTCACTTGGACCTGATTGGCTCAGCTGTTCTTTGGTGACGTGATCCTCGAATGGCAAACTCAAACCCCGAATTCCACGTCACAGATTGACGTCAATGACCGCCTGAAACAGAGTCCTTGAATATAGGTCTTCTTCGTTCATTTGGTCACTAATCATTTTCTTTGTCTTGCAGGTAAATACTTAAAAAAACAACAAAAAAAAAACAAACAAACAAAAAGCCATTAAAGATAGGTTATCCTTTCTTAATGGTCGAGCATCACAAAGAGGTCATCAGTGATAATTTAGGCACTTTGTCTTTCGTTGCCTTGTCAATATTTGTAAAAACAAAAAAGAAAATAATCTACTAGTTTATAAAATTTAACTATATACACAGGAAAAATAGGAGAGTATTTATTACGGAGTTAATATTATTTTCATCTGAAAGTGTCATTTGTATACATTATAGAGTGAAATCATTTCAATTGGTCAATAGAGTCGGAACAAAACAACAGAGTAATCATATCGGAGTAAAACAAGAACACGCCCACTGAAGTTTCTTAAGTTTCGTTTCTTCCACCATCTTGTTATCCCGCATTGGAACGGAGGCGACGGTTAGCTGTGTGCCAGGTAAGTCCCCAAATGGGTTGTACATATATTTTACGTGGGGTTTTATGATTTATTTTTATTATTAAGACTAATTATCTCTAGTGGAAAGATGACGTGCTGCTGTGTGGTCGTGGGGGAAGAAGGGGTGCAGCGAATAATTAACATGGTTGGCTAACTAGTTAGCATGTGTGCTTCAGCTAACTTAATTTAGCAGTTTACAACATTGTAAGTAGAAAAAAAAACATCAATGTTTTCAATGCTACGTCCAATTTTTAATTTTCACAAGTCAAGGCTGTCGCTATTTTTAAGCTGAGGAACCGAGTTTAAAGAGGAGTTAGCCGTACAGTCGAAGCTGGCTCTGCTAGCATGTGGAGCCAGGGTTCCGCCCAGAAAATGGCGCGAGAGGACTATGCTAGTAACTTTTCTTGAACGTAGAGCAGCGATAAAAAAAACAGGATTAAGTTGTGCTTTGTAAACAAACTATGCAAGTTGTCAGTAAAACATTTTGACTGACTATTTGTCTATAAACCCCGTTTACATCGAATTGTATGGAGCTGATATGTTTTTTCCGTTTAGCTGTGGTGATTGGCTAAATTCAAGTAAAGAGCCTAGCCCCATTAAGGATAGTTGTTAGCCACCCAGTGCTTTTTCCCCATGATTGTTTCAACCTTTTATCTTAATTTTTTATTCACTTTGATAAGTATGTTTATATGATAATTGAAAAATATGTTTTACATAATGCAGGATGCAAGCTGTGCGTGTCAAATACAGGGATCGACAGAATTACATCTGTTTTGAAGGACAACTGTCTTACAGTTCGTTTTTGGAATGTGGTGAGTGAAAACAAAACAAATTTATAGCATTTTCACATATTAGGTTTATCAAAAACGTTTTTGGGAATGGTGCCAAAATGGTGCTTTACCAACTTTTCAGATTTATTTATTTTTTTACTTAATTTACTTTTTATGTCTTGTTATTTACATATGTTCAATATAGAATAAATAAATGATTTGCTATGTTCACAGCTGCAAAAAAGTTCAGCATTGGCTATGGTTTGAGTAGAACTGAAAAAGGTTTCTTTTGCATGCCCTGCATTTGTGCCACTTGTTTTAACTTTCCCATTTTTAAACCTTTGTAGAGTCCATTGTTCCAGTGTTGGGCTACTGCAGCTTGAAGAATAAACATTGTGAATAGATTTTATCTATGTAATTCAAACAATGTGAACTAAAATCTGTAAATCACAGCTTCTAGCATTCACAGCTGTCTTTGCTTTCACAGCTTTAAAAACATTTATCATTCACTACTTTTAGGAGCATCATTACGATGCAGAAGATGGGAGTGGGTATCTGGCTTGTAGACTGAAGTTTGTCCAGAGAGAAGCTTCTAATGGACAAAAGAAGTCCCCAGACTGTCACAAACCCAAACAGGTATGTGTATTTATACTTGTACAATTCTCATCCTGCAACCAAACTGCACAATAAGTTCCCTAGCCTTATTATTAATCCTAAAATGGAGTGGTCATATTCCTATAATTTTTTTAGGGGGACCAACAACTGACGGGGACTGTTTGAGAGAAGAAGACTGCCTATGACAGATAGCTTGTGTTCTGAGGCCATTGCGCTGATGAAGGAACTGTTATGAGGAAGATGAAACAGACTTTCAACTATCGCCAGAAGAATGATTGATGAACCCAGTGAAGTCATGTAGTACTTTTTGGACTTCCCAAGATTCCTGGACATAGGAGGATTGGTATGTTTATCTTCACTTCAGCTTAACCTACCTTTAACAAAGTTTAAGTTAAGGTGGATGTGAGAAAGTTAAACAAAATGATTTTTAAAACCTTCACTTCATCTATTCTCCAGGTTGAGCAAGATTTACATTGATGTTTGGGGAAACCATCGCTGCAAAGTTCCTGGAGAAGTGGCCCACTGTCTACAAGCAGAAAGTCCTTGAACAAAGCCGTGGTCTCACACAGTCTGAAGACCTTCAGAACCTTCTTCACAATGCTGAAGGCACAACAGAACTGGAAATGGTAAATTGAACTGGATTATAAAGAAAGTGTTTAATGTTACAGAATTTATGTAAATTGATTCAATATAAGTGCAACCTCCTCCTGCCGTCACTGTTGGTAAGCTCACTCGAAGTGTTAACACTGTTGCAAATAAGATGTTTTGGTAGCTTATGTTTATTTTACTTTTCTTCCAGGATGGGACAGTGACATGTCATCCATTTTGATCCTTGGTGCACCTCCTGCACCGTCACCTCACGGCCGCAAGAGACCAGGAAAACTCTCAGCCAGACGAGCCAGTCAACATCTTGTGAGTTTGTCAAGGTAAGGTTACAGTAAAGGGAACATTTATGTTGATCAATTCTCTTTTCTTCACTTATTTTATTTAATTTATTTGTATTTCTTGTTAAGTTGGTCTTAAATTTCATTTCAAGTGACCTTAAAGAGGTCCTGAAAAGTAATTTGCCTTATCTATAAGAACCCTGTCTTCTTTCAAGCCCAAGACTAATCGTGTTTTATTCTGTTTTTCCAGAGACAGGAACCAGCATCCAGGAGCACCTTGATGGCATCGCAGAAAGGCGTCAACCGTACCTGCTTGCAGTAGGGACTCAGAGGAGCGTGATTCCAAGTACTTCATTGTGTTTGACAAACTGCCATACTTGTAAATCACCAGGCTCACTGCCTGTTTTGATGAGCTTTTAAAGCTCACTTTGTGTTCGGCAACTTCAAATGACCATGATCTGGTCATGTGTACAATTTTCTTGCACACCGCCATTTATAGATGGATGTTGAGACAACCAAAGTTGAATCCAAGGTTGCAGAGTTGAGGCTCGATGCTGTGTTAAATTGTTGTTTTGCTATGATGTTTCAGTATAAGTTGAGTTGGAATGTTCTGTTTCATTTGTAAGAAGTACCAGGCAATGTTCTCTGACCAAGCACTTAAAAGTGATCCACGGACTTTGCCCTGGTAAGACACTTCATCTTAAATGTGGTCAGCAGGTTGTGCTCAAGTTTATGGCACGTTCTGGTTCAGAAAGCATCTTAATAAAGCACATGATAAACACACTTTCTAATCCTGGTGAAGGCCCATCTACAACTGAAAGACATTTGAAAGTCAAGATTTTCCCTCTGAGTGTTGCTTCTGATACAGTCCTGCTTCAGAATATCTTGTCTAGTTTGTCAGTTGCTGAACTTAAGTGGCAGGTGTAAGGGAAAGAGCAATTAACTCTTTGGTCATTTCCCTGGAAGAAATAGTTAATGATCTTCAAAATCAAGCAAAAGAATCTGAGAAGCAGTATTTTTTACAAGAATTGTCAAAAGTGACATGAGTGCAAAATTGATAATGTTTTGAGAAAATGGAAAATCCTTTGTGTCCTACAGTCATGAAGATGCAAATGTTTATACTATTCAAAACTGTTTTTGTGAACAATAAAAATGGCTGTTCAAATACTGCTTTCTGGTCTATGCATTGTATTCTTACAAACTGCTGTGTATATAGCTGTAAAACAATTGCTTAGTGAGTGAATAAAGTTAAAGTTGGTTTTTTTAGAATGTAATTTAATGTTTAACTGCACAATATGGAATAAAATTCAATTAGGAGAAAATTTTATACTACTAAGAGCACAATTTGACACTAGATGGAATAAAATGTATTCCATTTGTGTAAAATTTCCTTTTGGTCAGACTAAAAGTTATCTCTACTTGGAGTAGAATGCAATTCTATTTAGAGTAATTATATTCCACTTAGAGTTAAAATACGGTGGAGTAGTTTTTCTTTTAAACAACTTAGAGTAATTCTTGGCAGTAATTAAAATTTTTGCACTAAATTGAGTTGATTTACTCTTTATTTCAACTCTTCCATAGAGTAAATTTTACTCTATTTAGACTGGGACCAAATGTCTTTTTTAGAGTAAAATTTTTTCAAATTGAGTAAATTTTACTCTGGAAATGTTACTGTGTACTCATATGTACAGCTTTAATGACTTATTTGAATTCAGATGCTTTGAAAATATTACATTTAAAACGAAAGAATACATTCAAATACTGTAGTGTATAAGGACTGTGCGTCATCTTCACCTGATTGGCTCAGCTAGTCATTGGTCACGTGATCCTCGAATGGCAAACTCAAAACCCGAATCCCACGTCACAGATTGACGTCAATGACCGCCTGAAACGAGTCCTTGAATGTAGGTCTTCTGCGACCATTTGGTCACTAATCATTTTCTTTGTCTTGCAGGTAAATACTTAAAAAAAACAAAAAAACAAACAAACAAAATCCATTAAAGATAGGTTATTTTCTTAATGTCGATATTACAATGCAGGATGAAAAAGAATTTTACATTAAAAAATGAAATCCTCCATTCAAATACTGTACGTAATAAGTCTGTGCGTCACTTGGACCTGATTGGCTCAGCTGTTCTTTGGTCACGTGATCCTCGAATGGCAAACTCAAACCCGAATCCCACGTCACAGATTGACGTCAATGACCGCCTGAAACAGAGTCCTTGAATGTAGGTCTTCTGCGACCATTTGGTCACTAATCATTTCTTTGTCTTGCAGGTAAATACTTAAAAAAAAAACAAAAAAAAAAGAACAAAAGCCATTAAAGATAGGTTATCTTTCTTAATGGTCGAGCATCACAATGCAGGATGAATAGAGAATTTTACATTAAAAAAATGAAATCCTACATTCAAATACTGTACGTATAATAAGCCTGTGCGTCACTAGGACCTGATTGGCTCAGCTGTTCTTTGGTGACGTGATCCTCGAATGGCAAACTCAAACCCGAATTCCACGTCACAGATTGACGTCAATGACCGCCTGAAACAGAGTCCTTGAATGTAGGTCTTCTGCGATCATTTGGTCACTAATCATTTTCTTTGTCTTGCAGGTAAATACTTAAAAAACAACAAAAAAACAAACAACAAAAAGCCATTAAAGATAGGTTATCCTTTCTTAATGGTCGAGCAACACAAAGAGGTTTCCTCTTTGAACAAGTACAACGAACAGCTGGCTTCCCTAAACTACACACTGCGCTCCCCACAACACGGACAATTTTCTCGCTCTTCTTCCTCCCAGCGCCTACATGTTGTTCTCTACTGCCCCTAGGGAAGAGAGGGGGCAGCAGAGAAAGACTGGGCCTGTAAGAGCAGGTTATTGTTTTTACTGACGCTAATCTGAGTCATGTGACTAAACCTTTAATAGTCTATGCCATGTGAAATAGAATATGATGTAGATATATAGCAATAGATATTTAAATCTTTCACAGTATTTATATACGGTCTTTGAATGCAGGTCATCAGTGATAATTTAGGCACTTTGTCTTTTCGTTGCCTTGTCAATATTTGTAAAACAAAAAGAAAATATTCTACTAGTTTATAAATGTATAACTATATACTCATAGAATGTACAAGCTTTTAATGACTTATTTGAATTGAGATTTGAAAATAATTACATTTAAAACGAAAAAACGAAAGAATACATTCAAATACTGTAGGTGTAATAAGGACTGTGCGTCATCTTCACCTGATTGGCTCAGCTAGTCATTGGTCACGTGATCCTCGAATGGCAAACTCAAAACCCGAATCCCACGTCACAGATTGACGTCAATGACCGCCTGAAACAGAGTCCTTGAATGTAGGTCTTCTGCGACCATTTGGTCACTAATCATTTTCTTTGTCTTGCAGGTAAATACTTAAAAACAAAAACAAACAAAAAAACAAACAAACAAAATCCATTAAGATAGTTATTTTCTAATGGTCGAGCATCAAATGCAGATGAAAGAGAATTACATTAAAAAATGAAATCCTCCATTCAAATACTGTACGTAATAAGCTGTGCGTCACTTGGACCTGATTGGCTCAGCTGTTCTTTGGTCACGTGATCCTCGAATGGCAAACTCAAAACCCGAATCCCACGTCACAGATTGACGTCAATGACCGCCTGAAACAGAGTCCTTGAATGTAGGTCTCTGCGACCATTTGTCACTAATCATTTTCTTGTCTTGCAGGTAAATACTTAAAAAAAACAAACAAAAAAAAAACAAGCAACAAAAGCCATTAAAGATAGTTATCCTTTCTAATGTCGAGCATCACAATGCAGGATGAATAGAGAATTTACATTAAAAAAATGAAATCCACATTCAAATACTGTACGTAATATAAAGCCTGTGCATCACTAGGACCTGATTGGCTCAGCTGTTCTTGGTGACGTGATCCTCGAATGGCAAACTCAAACCCCGAATTCCACGTCACAGATTGACGTCAATGACCGCCTGAAACAGAGCCTTGAATGTAGGTCTTCTGCGATCATTGGTCACTAATCATTTTCTTGTCTTGCAGGTAAATACTTAAAAAAACAAAAAACAACAAACAAAAGCCATTAAAGATAGTTATCCTTTCTTAATGGCGAGCAACACAAAGAGTCCCTTGAACAGTACAACAACAGGCTTCCCTAAAACTAACACACTGCGCTCCCACACAACGACATTTCTCGCTTTCTTCTCCCAGCGCCTACATGTTGTTCTCTACTGCCCCTAGGGAGAGAGGGGCAGCAGAGAAAGACTGGGCCTGTAAGAGCAGGTTATTGTTTTTACTGACGCTAATCTGATCATGTGACTAAACCTTTAATAGTCATATGCCATGTGAAATAGAAATATGATATATGTAGATATATAGCAATAGATATTTAAATCTTCATAACAGTATTTATATACGGTCTTTGAATGCAGGTCATCAGTGATAATTTAGGCACTTTGTCTTTTCGTTGCCTTGTCAATATTGTAAAACAAAAAGAAATATTCTACTAGTTTATAAATGTATAACTATATACTCATAGAATGTACAAGCTTTTAATGACTTATTGAATTGAATGATTTGAAAATAATTACATTTAAAACGAAAAACGAAAGAATACATTCAAATACTGTAGGTTTAATAAGGACTGTGCGTCATCTTCACCTGATTGGCTCACTAGTCATTGGTCACGTGATCCTCGAATGGCAAACTCAAAACCCGAATCCACGTCACAGATTGACGTCAATGACCGCCTGAAACAGAGTCCTTGAATGTAGGTCTTCTGCGACCATTGGTCACTATCATTTCTTTGTCTTGCAGGTAAATACTTAAAAAAACAAAAAAAAACAAAAAAACAAACAAACAAAAATCCATTAAAGATAGGTTATCTTTTCTTAATGGTCGAGCATCACAATGCAGGATGAAAAGAGAATTTTACATTAAAAAAATGAAATCCTCCATTCAAATACTGTACGTAATAAGTCTGTGCGTCACTTGACCTGATTGGCTCAGCTGTTCTTTGGTCACGTGATCCTCGAATGGCAAATCAAAACCCGAATCCCACGTCACAGATTGACGTCAATGACCGCCTGAAACAGAGTCCTTGAATGTAGTCTTCTGCGACCATTTGGTCACTAATCATTTCTTTGTCTTGCAGGTAAATACTTAAAAAAAAACCAAAAAAAAAACAAGCAAACAAAGCCATTAAGATAGGTTCCTTTCTTAATGGTCGAGCATCACAATGCAGGATGAATAGAGAATTTACATTAAAAAAATGAAATCCTACATTCAAATACTGTACGTAATAATAAAGCCTGTGCATCACTAGGACCTGATTGGCTCAGTGTTCTTGGTGACGTGATCCTCGAATGGCAAAACTCAAACCCCGAATTCACGTCACAGATTGACGTCAATGACCGCCTGAAACAGAGTCCTTGATGTAGGTCTTCTGCGATCATTTGGTCACTAATCATTTTCTTTGTCTTGCAGGTAAATACTTAAAAAACAACAAAAAACAAACAAACAAAAAGCCATTAAAGATAGGTTATCCTTTCTTAATGGTCGAGCAACACAAGAGTTTCCTCTTTTGAACAAGTACAACGAACAGCTGGCTTCCCTAAAACTAACACACTGCGCTCCCACAACCAACCGGACAATTTTCTCGCTCTTCTTCCTCCCAGCGCCTACATGTTTTCTCTACTGCCCCTAGGGAGAGAGGGGGCAGCAGAGAAAGACTGGGCCTGTAAGAGCAGTTATTGTTTTTACTGACGCTAATCTGAGTCATGTGACTAAACCTTTATAGTCATATGCCATGTGAAATAGAAATATGATGATATGATGTAGATATATGCAAATAATATTTAAATCTTATAACAGTATTTATATACGGTCTTTGAATGCAGGTCATCAGTGATAATTTAGGCACTTTGTCTTTCGTTGCCTTGTCAATATTGTAAAACAAAAAAGAAAATATTCTATAGTTTATAAAATGTATAACATATACTCATAGAATGTACAAGCTTTAATGACTTATTTGATTGAGATGATTTGAAAATTTACATTTAAAACGAAAAAACGAAAGAATACATTCAAATATGTAGGTGTAATAGGACTGTGCGTCATCTTCACCTGATTGGCTCAGCTAGTCATTGGTCACGTGATCCTCGAATGGCAACTCAAAACCCGAATCCACGTCAACAGATTGACGTCATGACCGCCTGAAACAGAGTCCTTGAATGTAGGTCTTCTGCGACCATTTGTCACTAATCATTTCTTGTCTTGCAGGTAATACTTAAAAAACAAAAAACAAACAAAAAAACAAACAAACAATCCATTAAAGATAGGTATCTTTTCTTAATGGTCGAGTATACAATGCAGGATGAAAGAGAATTTTACATTAAAAAATGAAATCCTCCATTCAAATACTGTACGTAATAAGGTCTGTGCGTCACTTGGACCTGATGGCTCAGCTGTTCTTTGGTGACGTGATCCTCGAATGGCAAACTCAAACCCGAATCCACGTCACAGATTGACGTCAATGACCGCCTGAACAGAGTCCTTGAATGTAGGTCTTCTGCGACATTTGTCACTAATCATTTTCTTGTCTTGCAGGTAAATACTAAAAAACAAACAAACAAAATCAAGCAAACAAAAAAGCCATTAAGATAGGTTATCCTTTCTTAATGGTCGAGCATCACAATGCAGGATGAAAAGAGAATTTTACATTAAAAAAATGAATCCTACATTCAAATACTGTACGTAATAATAAGCCTGTGCGTCACTTGGACCTGATTGGCTCAGCTGTTCTTTGTGACGTGATCCTCGAATGGCAAACTCAAACCCCGAATTCCACGTCACAGATTGACGTCAATGACCGCCTGAAACAGAGTCCTTGAATATAGGTCTTCTTCGTTCATTTGTCACTAATCATTTCTTTGTTTGCAGGTAAATACTTAAAAAAACAACAAAAAAAAAAAACAAACAAAAAGCCATTAAAGATAGGTTATCCTTTCTTAATGGTCGAGCATCACAAAGAGTATCAGTGATAATTTAGGCACTTTGTCTTTTCGTTGCCTTGTCAATATTTGTAAAAACAAAAAAGAAAATATTCTACTAGTTTATAAAATTTAACTATATACACAGGAAAAATAGGAGAGTAATTTTTCGGAGTTAACATTATTCATCTGAAAGTGTCATTTTTATACATTATAGAGTGAAATCATTTCAATTGGTCAATAGAGTCGGAACAAAACACAGAGTAATCATATCGGAGTAAAACAAGAACACGCCCACTGAAGTTTCTTAAGTTTCGTTTTCCACCATCTGTTATCCCGCATTGGAACGGAGGCGACGGTTAGCTGTGTGCAGTAAGTCCCCAAATGGTTGTACATATATTTTCGTGGGGTTTTATGATTTATTTTTATTATTAAGACTAATTATCTCTAGTGGAAAGATGACGTGCTGCTGTGTGGTCGTGGGGGAAGAAGGGTGCAGCGAATAATTAACATGGTTGGCTACTAGTTAGCATGTGTGCTCAGCTAACTTAATTTAGCAGTTTACAACATTGTAAGTAGAAAAAAAAACATCAATGTTGTTCAATGCTACGTCCAATTTTTAATTTCACAAGTCAAGGCTGTCGCATTTTTAGCTGAGGAACCGAGTTTAAAAGAGGAGTTAGCCGTACAGTCGAAGCTGGCTCTGCTAGCATGTGAGCCAGGGTTCCGCCAGAAAATGGCGCGAGAGGACTATGCTAGTAACTTTTCTTGAACGTAGAGCAGCGATAAAAAACAGGATTAAAGTTGTGCTTTGTAAACAAACTATGCAAGTTGTCAGTAAACATTTTGACTGACTATTTGTCTATAACCCCGTTTACATCGAATTGTATGGAGCTGATATGTTTTTTTTCCGTTTTAGCTGTGGTGATTGGCTAATTCAAGTAAAGAGCCTAGCCCCATTAAGGATAGTTGTTAGCCACCCAGTGCTTTTTCCCCATGATTGTTTCAACCTTTATCTTAATTTTTATTCACTTTGATAAGTATGTTTATATGATAATTGAAAAATATGTTTTTACATAATGCAGGATGCAAGCTGTGCGTGTCAAATACAGGGATCGACAGAATTACATCTGTTTTGAAGGACAACTGTCTTACAGTTCGTTTTTGGAATGTGGTGAGTGAAAACAAAACAAATTTATAGCATTTTCACATATTAGGTTTATCAAAACGTTTTGGAATGGTGCCAAATGGGTGCTTTACCAACTTTTCAGATTTATTTATTTTTTTACTTAATTTACTTTTTGTCTTGTTATTTACATATGTTCAAATATAGATAAATAAATGATTTGCTATGTTCACAGCTGCAAAAAAGTTCAGCATTGGCTATGGTTTGAGTAGAACTGAAAAAGGTTTCTCTTTTGCATGCCCTGCATTTGTGCCACTTGTTTTTAACTTTCCATTTTTAAACCTTTGTAGAGTCCATTGTTCCAGTGTTGGGCTACTGCAGCTTGAAGAATAAACATTGTGAATAGATTTTTCTATGTAATTCAAACAATGTGAACTAAAATCTGTAATCACAGCTTCTAGCATTCACAGCTGTCTTTGCTTTCACAGCTTTAAAAACATTTATCATTCACTTACTTTTAGGAGCATCATTACGATGCAGAAGATGGAGTGGGTATCTGGCTTGTAGACTGAAGTTTGTCCAGGAGAAGCTTCTAATGGACAAAAGAAGTCCCCAGACTGTCACAAACCCAAACGGTATGTGTATTTTACTGTACATTCTCATCTGCAACCAAACTGCACATAAGTTCCCTAGCCTTATTTATTAAATCCTAAATGGGTGTCATATTCCTATAATTTTTTAGGGGGACCAACAACTGACGGGGACTGTTGAGAGAAGAAGACTGCCTATGACAGATAGCTTGTGTTCTGAGGCCATTGCGCTGATGAAGGAACTGTTATGAGGAAGATGAAACAGACTTTCAACTATCGCAGAAGATGATTGATGACCCAGTGAAGTCATGTAGTATCTTTTTGGACTTCCAAGATTCCTGGACATAGGAGGATTGGTATGTTTATCTTCACTTCAGCTTAACCTACCTTAACAAGTTTAAGTTAAGGTGGATGTGAGAAAGTTTAACAAAATGATTTTTAAACCTTCACTTCATCTATTCTCCAGGTGAGCAAGATTTTACATTGATGTTTGGGGAAACCATCGCTGCAAGTTCCTGGAGAAGTGGCCCACTGTCTACAAGCAGAAAGTCCTTGAACAAAGCCGTGGTCTCACACAGTCTGAAGACCTTCAGAACCTTCTTCACAATGCTGAAGGCACAACAGAACTGGAAAATGGTAAATTGAACTGGATTAAAAGAAAGTGTTTAATGTTACAGAATTTTATGTAAATTGATTCAATATAAGTGCACCTCTCCTGCCGTCACTGTTTGGTAAGCTCACTCGAAGTGTTAAACTGTTGCAAATAAGATGTTTGGTAGCTTATGTTTATTTTACTTTTTCTTCCAGGATGGACAGTGACATGTCATCCATTTTGATCCTTGTGCACCTCCTGCCACCGTCACCTCACGGCCGCAAGAGACCAGGAAAACTCTCAAGCCAGACGAGCCAGTCAACATCTTGTGAAGTTTGTCAAGGTAAGGTTACAGTAAAGGAACATTTATGTTGATCAAAATTCTCTTTCTTCACTTATTTTTTAATTTATTTGTATTCTTGTTAAGTTGGTCTTAAATTTCATTTCAAGTGACCTTAAAGAGGTCCTGAAAAGTAATTTGCCTTATCTATAAGAACCCTGTCTTCTTTCAAGCCCAAGGACTAATCGTGTTTTATTCTGTTTTTCCAGAGACAGGAACCAGCATCCAGGAGCACCTTGATGGCATCGCAGAAAGGCGTCAACCGTACTGCTTGCAGTAGGGACTCAGAGGAGCGTGATTCACAAGTACTTCATTGTGTTTGACAAACATGCCATACCTTGTAAATCACCAGGCTCACTGCCTGTTTTGATGAGCTTTTTAAAGCTCACTTGTGTTCGGCACTTCAAATGACCATGATCTGGTCATGTGTACAATTTTCTGCACACCGCATTTATGAGATGGATGTTGAGACACCAAAGTGATCCTAAGGTTGCAGAGTTGAGGCTCGGATGCTGTGTTAAATTGTTGTTTGCTATGATTGTTTCAGTATTAAGTTGAGTTGGAATGTTCTGTTTCATTTGTAAGAAGTACCAGGCAAATGTTCTCTGACCAAGCACTTAAAGTGATCCACGGACTTTGCCCTGGTAAGACACTTCATCTTAAATTGGTCAGGCAGGTTGTGCTCAAGTTTATGGCACGTTTTCTGGGTTCAGAAAGCATCTTAATAAGCACATGATAAACACACTTCTAATCCTGGTGAGGCCATCTACAACTGAAGAGACATTTGAAGTCAGATTTTCCTCTGAGTGTGCTTCTGATACAGTCTGCTTCAGAAATATCTTGTCTAGTTGTGCAACAGCAGTTGCTGAACTTAAAGTGGCAGTGTAAGGGAAAGAGCAATTAACTCTTTGGTCATTTCCCTGGAAGAATAGTTATGATCTTCAAAATCAAGCAAAAGAATCTGAGAAGCAGTATTCTTTACAAGAACTGTCAAAGTGACATTGAGTGCAAATTGATAAATGTTTTGAGAAAATGGAAAATCTTTGTGTCCTACAGTCATGAAGATGCAAATGTTTTACTATTCAAACTGTTTTTGTGAACAATAAAATGGCTGTTCAAATACTGCTTTCTGGTCTATGCATTGTATTCTTACAAACTGCTGTGTATAATAGCTGTAAACAATTGCTTAGTGAGTGAAATAAAGTTAAAGTTGGTTCTATTTAGAATGTAATTAATGTTTACTGCACAATATGGAATAAAATTCAATTAGGAGAAAAATTTATACTACTAAGAGCACAATTTGACACTAGATGAATAAATGTATTCCATTTTGTGTAAAATTTCCTTTTGGTCAGACTAAAGTTATCTCTACTTGGAGTAGAATGCAATTCTATTTAGAGTAAATTATATTCCACTTAGAGTTAAAATACGGTGAGTAGTTTTTCTTTTAACAACTTAGAGTAAATTCTCTTGGCAGTAATTAAATTTTTGCACTAAATTGAGTTGATTTTACTCTTTAATTTCAACTCTTCCATAAGAGTAAATTTTACTCTATTTAGACTGGGACCAAATGTCTTTTTTAGAGTAAAATTTTTTTCAATTGAGTAATTTTACTCTGGAATGTACTGTGTACTCATAATGTACAAGCTTTTAATGACTTATTTGAATTCAGATGCTTTGAAATAATTACATTTAAACGAAAGATACATTCAAATACTGTAGGTGTAATAAGGACTGTGCGTCATCTTCACCTGATTGGCTCAGCTAGTCATTGGTCACGTGATCCTCGAATGGCAAACTCAAAACCCGAATCCCACGTCACAGATTGACGTCAATGACCGCTGAAACAGAGTCCTTGAATGTAGTCTTCTGCGACCATTTGGTCACTATCATTTTTTTGTTTGCAGGTAAATACTAAAAAAACAAACAAAAAAACAAACAAACAAAATCCATTAAAGATAGGTTATCTTTCTATGGTCGAGTATTACAATGCAGGATGAAAAGAATTTTACATTAAAAAATGAATCCTCATTCAAATACTGTACGTAATAGGTCTGTGCGTCATTGGACCTGATTGGCTCAGCTGTTCTTTGGTCACGTGATCCTCGAATGGCAAACTCAAAACCCGAATCCCACGTCACAGATTGACGTCAATGACGCCTGAAACAGAGTCTTGAATGTAGGTCTTCTGCGACCATTTGGTCACTAATCATTTCTTTGTCTTGCAGGTAAATACTTAAAAAAACAAACAAAAAAAAAAACAAGCAAACAAAAGCCATTAAAGATGTTATCCTTTCTTAATGGTCGAGCATCACAATGCAGGATGAATAGAGAATTTTACATTAAAAAAATGAAATCCTACATTCAATACTGTACGTAATAATAAGCCTGTGCATCACTAGGACCTGATTGGCTCAGCTGTTCTTGGTGACGTGATCCTCGAATGGCAAACTCAAACCCCGAATTCACGTCACAGATTGACGTCAATGACCGCTGAAACGAGTCCTTGAATGTAGGTCTTCTGCGATCATTTGGTCACTAATCATTTTCTTTGTCTTGCAGGTAAATACTTAAAAAAACACAAAAAAACAACAAACAAAAGCCATTAAAGATAGGTATCCTTTCTTAATGGTCGAGCACACAAAGAGGTTTCCTCTTTTGAACAAGTACACGAACAGCTGGCTTCCCTAAAACTAACACACTGCGCTCCCCACAACAACCGGACATTTTCTCGCTCTTCTCCTCCCAGCGCCTACATGTTGTTCTCTATGCCCTAGGAAGAGAGGGGGCAGCAGAGAAAGACTGGCCTGTAAGAGCAGGTTATTGTTTTTACTGACGCTAATCTGAGTCATGTGACTAACCTTTAATAGTCATATGCCATGTGAAATAGAAATATGATGATATGATGTAGATATATAGCAATAGATATTTAAATCTTCATAACAGTATTTATATCGGTCTTTGAATGCAGGTCATCAGTGATAATTTAGGCACTTTGTCTTTTCGTTGCCTTGTCATATTTGTAAAAACAAAAAAGAAATATTCTACTAGTTTATAAAATGATAACTATATACTCATAGAATGTACAAGCTTTAATGACTTATTTGAATTGAGATGATTTGAAAATATTACATTTAAACGAAAAACGAAAGAATACATTCAAATACTGTAGGTGTAATAAGGACTGTGCGTCATCTTCACCTGATTGGCTCAGCTAGTCATTGGTCACGTGATCCTCGAATGGCAAACTCAAAACCCGAATCCCACGTCACAGATGACGTCAATGACCGCCTGAAACAGAGTCCTTGAATGTAGGTCTTCTGCGACCATTTGGTCACTAATCATTTTCTTGTCTTGCAGGTAAATACTTAAAAAAAACAAAAACAAAAAAACAAACAACAAAAATCCATTAAGATAGGTATCTTTCTTAATGGTCGAGATCACAATGCAGGATGAAAAGAGAATTTTACATTAAAAAAATGAAATCCTCCATTCAAATACTGTACGTAATAAGTCTGTGCGTCACTTGGACTGATTGGCTCAGCTGTTCTTTGGTCACGTGACTCGAATGGCAAACTCAAAACCCGAATCCCACGTCACAGATTGACGTCAATGACCGCCTGAAACAGAGTCCTTGAATTAGGTCTCTGCGACCATTTGGTCACTAATCATTTTCTTTGTCTTGCAGGTAAATACTTAAAAAAACAAACAAAAAAAAAAACAAGCAAACAAAGCATTAAAGATAGGTTATCCTTTCTTAATGGTCGAGCATCACAATGCAGGATAATAAGAATTTACATTAAAAAATGAAATCCTACATTCAAATACTGTACGTAATAATAAGCCTGTGCATACTAGACCTGATTGGCTCAGCTGTTCTTTGGTGACGTGATCCTCGAATGGCAAACTCAAACCCCGAATTCCACGTCACAGATTGATCAATGACGCCTGAACAGAGTCTGAATGTAGTCTTCTGCGATCATTTGGTCCTAATCATTTTTTTGTCTGCAGGTAAATACTAAAAAAACAAAAAAACAAACAAAAAGCCATTAAAGATAGGTTATCCTTTTAATCGGCACACAAAGAGTTCCTCTTTGAACAAGTACAACGAACAGCTGGCTTCCTAAAATAACACACTGCGCTCCCACAACAACCGACAATTTCTCGCTTCTTCCTCCCAGCGCCTACATGTGTTCTCTATGCCCTAGGGAAGAGAGGGGCAGCAGAGAAAGACTGGGCCTGTAAGAGCAGGTTATGTTTTTACTGACGCTAATCTGAGTCATGTGACTAAACCTTTAATAGTCATATGCCATGTGAAATAGAATATGATGATATGATGTAGATATATAGCAATAGATATTAAATCTTCATAACAGTATTTATATCGGTCTTTGAATGCAGGTCATCAGTGATAATTAGGCACTTTGTCTTTTCGTTGCCTGTCAATATTTGTAAAACAAAAAAGAAAATTCTACTAGTTTATAAAATGTATAACTATATACTCATAGAATGTACAAGCTTTAATGACTTATTTGAATTGAGATGATTTGAAAATAATTACATTTAAAACGAAAAAACGAAAGAATACATTCAAATACTGAGGTGTAATAAGGATGTGCGTCATCTTCACCTGATTGGCTCAGCTAGTCATTGGTCACGTGATCCTCGAATGGCAAACTCAAAACCGAATCCCACGTCACAGATTGACGTCAATGACCGCCTGAAACGAGTCTTGAATGTAGGTCTTCTGCGACCATTGGTCACTAATCATTTTCTTTGTCTTGCAGGTAAATACTTAAAAAACAAAAACAAACAAAAAACAAACAAACAAAATCCATTAAAGATAGGTTATCTTTTCTTAATGGTCGAGCATCACAATGCAGGATGAAAAGAGAATTTACATTAAAAAAATGAAATCCTCCATTCAATACTGTACGTAATAAGTCTGTGCGCACTTGGACCTGATTGTCAGCTGTTTCTTTGGTCACGTGATCCTCGAATGGCAAACTCAAAACCCGAATCCCACGTACAGATTGACGTCAATGACCGCCTGAAACAGAGTCCTTGATGTAGGTCTTCTGCGACCATTTGGTCACTAATCATTTCTTTGTCTTGCAGGTAAATACTTAAAAAAAACAAACAAAAAAAAAAACAAGCAACAAAAGCCATTAAAGATAGGTTATCCTTCTTAATGGTCGAGCATCACAATGCAGGATGAATAGAGAATTTACATTAAAAAATGAAATCCTACATTCAAATACTGTACGTAATAATAAAGCCTGTGCATCACTAGGACCTGATTGGCTCAGCTTTCTTTGGTGACGTGATCCTCGAATGGCAAAACTCAAACCCCGAATTCCACGTCACAGATTGACGTCAATGACCGCCTGAAACAGAGTCCTTGAATGTAGGTCTTCTCGATCATTTGGTCACTAATCATTTTCTTTGTCTTGCAGGTAAATACTTAAAAAACAACAAAAAACAACAAACAAAAGCCATTAAGATAGGTTATCTTTTAATGGTCGAGCAACACAAGAGGTTTCTTTTGAACAAGTACAACGAACAGCTGGCTTCCCTAAACTAACACATGCGCTCCCCACAACAACCGGACAATTTTCTCGCTCTTCTTCTCCCAGCGCCTACATGTTGTTCTCTACTGCCCCTAGGGAAGAGAGGGGCAGCAGAGAAAGACTGGGCCTGTAAGAGAGGTTATTGTTTTTACTGACGCTAATCTGAGTCATGTGACTAAACCTTTATAGTCATATGCCATGTGAAATAGAAATATGATGATATGATGTAGATATATAGCAATAGATATTTAATCTTCATAACAGTATTTATATACGGTCTTTGAATGCAGGTCATCAGTGATAATTTAGGCACTTTGTCTTTTCGTTGCTTGTCAATATTTGTAAAACAAAAAAGAAATATTTATATTTATAAAATGTATAACTATTACTCATAGAATGTACAAGCTTTTAATGACTTATTTGATTGAGATGATTGAAAATAATACATTTAAACGAAAAACGAAAGAATACATTCAAATACTGTAGGTGTAATAAGGACTGTGCGTCATCTCACCTGATTGGTCAGCTAGTCATTGGTCACGTGATCCTCGAATGGCAAACTCAAAACCGAATCCCACGTCACAGATTGACTCAATGACCGCTAAACAGAGTCCTTGAATGTAGGTCTTCTGCGACCATTTGGTCACTAATCATTTTCTTGTCTTGCAGGTAAATACTTAAAAACAAAAAACAAACAAAAAAACAAACAAACAAAAATCCATTAAAGATAGGTTATTTTTCTTAATGGTCGAGATTACAATGCAGGATGAAAGAGAATTTACATTAAAAAAATGAAATCCTCCATTCAATACTGTAGTAATAAGGTCTGTGCGTCACTTGGACTGATTGGCTCAGTGTTCTTTGGTGACGTGATCCTCGAATGGCAAACTCAAACCCGATTCCACGTCACAGATTGACGTCAATGACCGCTGAAACAGAGTCCTTGATGTAGGTCTTCTGCGACCATTTGGTCACTAATCATTTTCTTTGTCTTGCAGTAAATACTTAAAAAAACAAACAAAAATCAAGCAACAAAAAGCATTAAGATAGTTATCTTTCTTAATGGTCGAGCACAATGCAGGATGAAAAGAGATTTTACATTAAAAAAATGAAATCCTACATTCAATACTGTACGTAATAATAAAGCTGTGCGTCACTTGGACCTGATTGGCTCAGCTTTCTTTGGTGACGTGATCCTCGAATGGCAAACTCAAACCCCGATTCCACGTCACAGATTGACGTCAATGACCGCCTGAACAGAGTCCTTGAATATAGGTCTTCTTCGTTCATTTGGTCACTAATCATTTTCTTTGTCTTGCAGGTAAATACTTAAAAAAACAACAAAAAAAAACAAACAACAAAAAGCCATTAAAGATAGGTTATCCTTTCTTAATGGTCGAGATCACAAAGAGGTCATCAGTGATAATTAGGCACTTTGTCTTTTCGTTGCCTTGTCATATTTGTAAAAAAAAAGAAAATATTCTACTAGTTTATAAATTTAACTATATACACAGAAAAATAGGAGAGTAATTTTTCGGGAGTTAACATTATTTTCATCTGAAAGTGTCATTTTTATACATTATAAGTGAAATCATTTCAATTGGTCAATAGAGTCGGAACAAAACAACAGAGTAAATCATATCGGAGTAAAAAAGAACACGCCCACTGAAGTTTCTTAGTTTCGTTTCTTCCACATCTTGTTATCCCGCATTGGAACGGAGGCGACGGTTAGCTGTGTGGCAGGTAAGTCCCCAATGGGTGTACATATATTTACGTGGGTTTATGATTATTTTATTATTAAGACTAATTATCTCTAGTGGAAGATGACGTGCTGGCTGTGGTCGTGGGGAAGAAGGGTGCAGCGAATAATTAACATGGTTGGCTAACTAGTTAGCATGTGTGCTTCAGCTAACTTATTTAGCAGTTTACAACATTGTAAGTAGAAAAAAAAACATCAATGTTGTTCAATGCACGTCAATTTTAATTTTCACAAGTCAAGGCTGTCGCTATTTTTAGTGAGGAACCGAGTTTAAAGAGGAGTTAGCCGTACAGTCGAAGTGGCTCTGCTAGCATGTGGAGCCAGGGTCCGCCCAGAAAATGGCGCGAGAGGACTATGCTAGTAACTTTTCTTGAACGTAGAGCAGCGATAAAAAAACAGGATAAGTTGTGCTTTGTAAACAAACTATGCAAGTGTCAGTAACATTTTTGACTGACTATTGTCTATAAACCCCGTTTACATCGATTGTATGGAGCTGATATGTTTTTTTCCGTTTAGCTGTGGTGATTGGCTAAATTCAAGTAAAGAGCCTAGCCCCATTAAGGATAGTTGTTAGCCACCCAGTGCTTTTTCCCCATGATTGTTTCAACCTTTTATCTTAATTTTTTATTCACTTTGATAAGTATGTTTATATGATAATTGAAAAATATGTTTTTACATAATGCAGGATGCAAGCTGTGCGTGTCAAATACAGGGATCGACAGAATTACATCTGTTTTGAAGGACAACTGTCTTACAGTTCGTTTTTGGAATGTGGTGAGTGAAAACAAAACAAATTTATAGCATTTTCACATATTAGGTTTATCAAAAACGTTTTGGGAATGGTGCCAAAATGGGTGCTTTACCAACTTTTCAGATTTATTTATTTTTTTACTTAATTTTACTTTTTATGTCTTGTTATTTACATATGTTCAAATATAGAATAAATAAATGATTTGCTATGTTCACAGCTGCAAAAAAGTTCAGCATTGGCTATGGTTTGAGTAGAACTGAAAAAGGTTTCTCTTTTGCATGCCCTGCATTTGTGCCACTTGTTTTTAACTTTCCCATTTTTAAACCTTTGTAGAGTCCATTGTTCCAGTGTTGGGCTACTGCAGCTTGAAGAATAAACATTGTGAATAGATTTTATCTATGTAATTCAAACAATGTGAACTAAAATCTGTAAATCACAGCTTCTAGCATTCACAGCTGTCTTTGCTTTCACAGCTTTAAAAACATTTATCATTCACTTACTTTTAGGAGCATCATTACGATGCAGAAGATGGGAGTGGGTATCTGGCTTGTAGACTGAAGTTTGTCCAGAGAGAAGCTTCTAATGGACAAAAGAAGGTCCCCAGACTGTCACAAACCCAAACAGGTATGTGTATTTATACTTGTACAATTCTCATCCTGCAACCAAACTGCACAATAAGTTCCCTAGCCTTATTTATTAAATCCTAAAATGGAGTGTCATATTCCTATAATTTTTTTAGGGGGACCAACAACTGACGGGGACTGTTTGAGAGAAGAAGACTGCCTTATGACAGATAGCTTGTGTTCTGAGGCCATTGCGCTGATGAAGGAACTGTTATGAGGAAGATGAAACAGACTTTCAACTATCGCCAGAAGATGATTGATGACCCAGTGAAGTCATGTAGTATCTTTTTGGACTTCCCAAGATTCCTGGACATAGGAGGATTGGTATGTTTATCTTCACTTCAGCTTAACCTACCTTTAACAAAGTTTAAGTTAAGGTGGATGTGAGAAAGTTTAACAAAATGATTTTTAAAACCTTCACTTCATCTATTCTCCAGGTTGAGCAAGATTTTACATTGATGTTTGGGGAAACCATCGCTGCAAAGTTCCTGGAGAAGTGGCCCACTGTCTACAAGCAGAAAGTCCTTGAACAAAGCCGTGGTCTCACACAGTCTGAAGACCTTCAGAACCTTCTTCACAATGCTGAAGGCACAACAGAACTGGAAAATGGTAAATTGAACTGGATTATAAAGAAAGTGTTTAATGTTACAGAATTTTATGTAAATTGATTCAATATAAGTGCACCTCCTCCTGCCGTCACTGTTTGGTAAGCTCACTCGAAGTGTTAACACTGTTGCAAATAAGATGTTTTGGTAGCTTATGTTTATTTTACTTTTTCTTCCAGGATGGGACAGTGACATGTCATCCATTTTGATCCTTGTGCACCTCCTGCCACCGTCACCTCACGGCCGCAAGAGACCAGGAAAACTCTCAGCCAGACGAGCCAGTCAACATCTTGTGAAGTTTGTCAAGGTAAGGTTACAGTAAAGGGAACATTTATGTTGATCAAAATTCTCTTTTCTTCACTTATTTTTATTTAATTTATTTGTATTTCTTGTTAAGTTGGTCTTAAATTTCATTTCAAGTGACCTTAAAGAGGTCCTGAAAAGTAATTTGCCTTATCTATAAGAACCCTGTCTTCTTTCAAGCCCAAGACTAATCGTGTTTTATTCTGTTTTTTCCAGAGACAGGAACCAGCATCCAGGAGCACCTTGATGGCATCGCAGAAAGGCGTCAACCGTACCTGCTTGCAGTAGGGACTCAGAGGAGCGTGATTCACAAGTACTTCATTGTGTTTGACAAACATGCCATACCTTGTAAATCACCAGGCTCACTGCCTGTTTTGATGAGCTTTTTAAAGCTCACTTTGTGTTCGGCACTTCAAATGACCATGATCTGGTCAATGTGTACAATTTTCTGCACACCGCCATTTATGAGATGGATGTTGAGACAACCAAAGTGAATCCTAAGGTTGCAGAGTTGAGGGCTCGGATGCTGTGTTAAATTGTTGTTTTGCTATGATTGTTTCAGTATTAAGTTGAGTTGGAATGTTCTGTTTCATTTGTAAGAAGTACCAGGCAAATGTTCTCTGACCAAGCACTTAAAAGTGATCCACGGACTTTGCCCTGGTAAGACACTTCATCTTAAATGTGGTCAGGCAGGTTGTGCTCAAGTTTATGGCACGTTTTCTGGGTTCAGAAAGCATCTTAATAAAGCACATGATAAACACACTTCTAATCCTGGTGAAGGCCCATCTACAACTGAAGAGACATTTGAAAGTCAAGATTTTCCCTCTGAGTGTTGCTTCTGATACAGTCCTGCTTCAGAAATATCTTGTCTAGTTGTGCAACAGCAGTTGCTGAACTTAAAGTGGCAGGTGTAAGGGAAAGAGCAATTAACTCTTTGGTCATTTCCCTGGAAGAAATAGTTAATGATCTTCAAAATCAAGCAAAAGAATCTGAGAAGCAGTATTTCTTTACAAGAACTTGTCAAAAGTGACATTGAGTGCAAAATTGATAAATGTTTTGAGAAAATGGAAAATCCTTTGTGTCCTACAGTCATGAAGATGCAAATGTTTATACTATTCAAAACTGTTTTTTGTGAACAATAAAAATGGCTGTTCAAATACTGCTTTCTGGTCTATGCATTGTATTCTTACAAACTGCTGTGTATAATAGCTGTAAAACAATTGCTTAGTGAGTGAAATAAAGTTAAAGTTGGTTCTATTTTAGAATGTAATTTAATGTTTAACTGCACAATATGGAATAAAATTCAATTAGGAGAAAAATTTTATACTACTAAGAGCACAATTTGACACTAGATGGAATAAAATGTATTCCATTTTGTGTAAAATTTCCTTTTGGTCAGACTAAAAGTTATCTCTACTTGGAGTAGAATGCAATTCTATTTAGAGTAAATTATATTCCACTTAGAGTTAAAATACGGTGGAGTAGTTTTTCTTTTAAACAACTTAGAGTAAATTCTCTTGGCAGTAATTAAAATTTTTGCACTAAATTGAGTTGATTTTACTCTTTAATTTCAACTCTTCCATAAGAGTAAATTTTACTCTATTTAGACTGGGACCAAATGTCTTTTTTAGAGTAAAATTTTTTTCAAATTGAGTAAATTTTACTCTGGAAATGTTACTGTGTACTCATAATGTACAAGCTTTTAATGACTTATTTGAATTCAGATGCTTTGAAAATAATTACATTTAAAACGAAAGAATACATTCAAATACTGTAGGTGTAATAAGGACTGTGCGTCATCTTCACCTGATTGGCTCAGCTAGTCATTGGTCACGTGATCCTCGAATGGCAAACTCAAAACCCGAATCCCACGTCACAGATTGACGTCAATGACCGCCTGAAACAGAGTCCTTGAATGTAGGTCTTCTGCGACCATTTGGTCACTAATCATTTTCTTTGTCTTGCAGGTAAATACTTAAAAAAACAAACAAAAAAACAAACAAACAAAAATCCATTAAAGATAGGTTATCTTTTCTTAATGGTCGAGTATTACAATGCAGGATGAAAAGAGAATTTTACATTAAAAAAATGAAATCCTCCATTCAAATACTGTACGTAATAAGGTCTGTGCGTCACTTGGACCTGATTGGCTCAGCTGTTCTTTGGTCACGTGATCCTCGAATGGCAAACTCAAAACCCGAATCCCACGTCACAGATTGACGTCAATGACCGCCTGAAACAGAGTCCTTGAATGTAGGTCTTCTGCGACCATTTGGTCACTAATCATTTTCTTTGTCTTGCAGGTAAATACTTAAAAAAAACAAACAAAAAAAAAAACAAGCAAACAAAAGCCATTAAAGATAGGTTATCCTTTCTTAATGGTCGAGCATCACAATGCAGGATGAATAGAGAATTTTACATTAAAAAAATGAAATCCTACATTCAAATACTGTACGTAATAAAAGCCTGTGCATCACTAGGACCTGATTGGCTCAGCTGTTCTTGGTGACGTGATCCTCGAATGGCAAACTCAAACCCCGAATTCCACGTCACAGATTGACGTCAATGACCGCCTGAAACAGAGTCCTTGAATGTAGGTCTTCTGCGATCATTTGGTCACTAATCATTTTCTTTGTCTTGCAGGTAAATACTTTAAAAAACAACAAAAAAAACTAACAAAAAGCCATTAAAGATAGGTTATCCTTTCTTAATGGTCGAGCAACACAAAGAGGTTTCCTCTTTTGAACAAGTACAACGAACAGCTGGCTTCCCTAAAACTAACACACTGCGCTCCCCACAACAACCGGACACTTTTCTCGCTTTTCTTCATCCCAGCGCCTACATGTTGTTCTCTACTGCCCCCTAGGGAAGAGAGGGGCAGCAGAGAAAGACTGGGCCTGTAAGAGCAGGTTATTGTTTTTACTGACGCTAATCTGAGTCATGTGACTAAACCTTTAATAGTCATATGCCATGTGAAATAGAAATATGATGATATGATGTAGATATATAGCAATAGATATTTAAATCTTCATAACAGTATTTATATACGGTCTTTGAATGCAGGTCATCAGTGATAATTTAGGCACTTTGTCTTTTCGTTGCCTTGTCAATATTTGTAAAAACAAAAAAGAAAATATTCTACTAGTTTATAAAATGTATAACTATATACTCATAGAATGTACAAGCTTTTAATGACTTATTTGAATTGAGATGATTTGAAAATAATTACATTTAAAACGAAAAAACGAAAGAATACATTCAAATACTGTAGGTGTAATAAGGACTGTGCGTCATCTTCACCTGATTGGCTCAGCTGTTCTTTGGTCACGTGATCCTCGAATGGCAAACTCAAAACCCGAATCCCACGTCACAGATTGACGTCAATGACCGCCTGAAACAGAGTCCTTGAATGTAGGTCTTCTGCGACCATTTGGTCACTAATCATTTTCTTTGTCTTGCAGGTAAATACTTAAAAAAACAAAAAACAAACAAAAAAACAAACAAACAAAAGCCATTAAAGATAGGTTATCCTTTCTTAATGGTCGAGCATCACAATGCAGGATGAAAGAGAATTTTACATTAAAAAAATGAAATCCTACATTCAAATACTGTACGTAATAAGCCTGTGCATCACTAGGACCTGATTGGCTCAGCTGTTCTTTGGTGACGTGATCCTCGAATGGCAAACTCAAACCCCGAATTCCACGTCACAGATTGACGTCAATGACCGCCTGAAACAGAGTCCTTGAATGTAGGTCTTCTGCGATCATTTGGTCACTAATCATTTTCTTTGTCTTGCAGGTAAATACTTAAAAAAACAAAAAAAAAACAAACAAAAAGCCATTAAAGATAGGTTATCCTTTCTTAATGGTCGAGCAACACAAAGAGGTTTCCTCTTTTGAACAAGTACAACGAACAGCTGGCTTCCCTAAAACTAACACACTGCGCTCCCCACAACAACCGGACAATTTTCTCGCTCTTCTTCCTCCCAGCGCCTACATGTTGTTCTCTACTGCCCCCTAGGGAAGAGAGGGGGCAGCAGAGAAAGACTGGGCCTGTAAGAGCAGGTTATTGTTTTTACTGACGCTAATCTGAGTCATGTGACTAAACCTTTAATAGTCATATGCCATGTGAAATAGAAATATGATGATATGATGTAGATATATAGCAATAGATATTTAAATCTTCATAACAGTATTTATATACGGTCTTTGAATGCAGGTCATCAGTGATAATTTAGGCACTTTGTCTTTTCGTTGCCTTGTCAATATTTGTAAAAACAAAAAAGAAAATATTCTACTAGTTTATAAAATGTATAACTATATACTCATAGAATGTACAAGCTTTTAATGACTTATTTGAATTGAGATGATTTGAAAATAATTACATTTAAAACGAAAAAACGAAAGAATACATTCAAATACTGTAGGTGTAATAAGGACTGTGCGTCATCTTCACCTGATTGGCTCAGCTAGTCATTGGTCACGTGATCCTCGAATGGCAAACTCAAAACCCGAATCCCACGTCACAGATTGACGTCAATGACCGCCTGAAACAGAGTCCTTGAATGTAGGTCTTCTGCGACCATTTGGTCACTAATCATTTTCTTTGTCTTGCAGGTAAATACTTAAAAAAACAAAAAACAAACAAAAAAACAAACAAACAAAAATCCATTAAAGATAGGTTATCTTTTCTTAATGGTCGAGCATCACAATGCAGGATGAAAAGAGAATTTTACATTAAAAAAATGAAATCCTCCATTCAAATACTGTACGTAATAAGGTCTGTGCGTCACTTGGACCTGATTGGCTCAGCTGTTCTTTGGTCACGTGATCCTCGAATGGCAAACTCAAAACCCGAATCCCACGTCACAGATTGACGTCAATGACCGCCTGAAACAGAGTCCTTGAATGTAGGTCTTCTGCGACCATTTGGTCACTAATCATTTTCTTTGTCTTGCAGGTAAATACTTAAAAAAAACAAACAAAAAAAAAAACAAGCAAACAAAAGCCATTAAAGATAGGTTATCCTTTCTTAATGGTCGAGCATCACAATGCAGGATGAATAGAGAATTTTACATTAAAAAAATGAAATCCTACATTCAAATACTGTACGTAATAATAAAGCCTGTGCATCACTAGGACCTGATTGGCTCAGCTGTTCTTTGGTGACGTGATCCTCGAATGGCAAACTCAAACCCCGAATTCCACGTCACAGATTGACGTCAATGACCGCCTGAAACAGAGTCCTTGAATGTAGGTCTTCTGCGATCATTTGGTCACTAATCATTTTCTTTGTCTTGCAGGTAAATACTTAAAAAAACAACAAAAAAACAAACAAACAAAAAGCCATTAAAGATAGGTTATCCTTTCTTAATGGTCGAGCAACACAAAGAGGTTTCCTCTTTTGAACAAGTACAACGAACAGCTGGCTTCCCTAAAACTAACACACTGCGCTCCCCACAACAACCGGACAATTTTCTCGCTCTTCTTCCTCCCAGCGCCTACATGTTGTTCTCTACTGCCCCCTAGGGAAGAGAGGGGCAGCAGAGAAAGACTGGGCCTGTAAGAGCAGGTTATTGTTTTTACTGACGCTAATCTGAGTCATGTGACTAAACCTTTAATAGTCATATGCCATGTGAAATAGAAATATGATGATATGATGTAGATATATAGCAATAGATATTTAAATCTTCATAACAGTATTTATATACGGTCTTTGAATGCAGGTCATCAGTGATAATTTAGGCACTTTGTCTTTTCGTTGCCTTGTCAATATTTGTAAAAACAAAAAAGAAAATATTCTACTAGTTTATAAAATGTATAACTATATACTCATAGAATGTACAAGCTTTTAATGACTTATTTGAATTGAGATGATTTGAAAATAATTACATTTAAAACGAAAAAAACGAAAGAATACATTCAAATACTGTAGGTGTAATAAGGACTGTGCGTCATCTTCACCTGATTGGCTCAGCTAGTCATTGGTCACGTGATCCTCGAATGGCAAACTCAAAACCCGAATCCCACGTCACAGATTGACGTCAATGACCGCCTGAAACAGAGTCCTTGAATGTAGGTCTTCTGCGACCATTTGGTCACTAATCATTTTCTTTGTCTTGCAGGTAAATACTTAAAAAAACAAAAAACAAACAAAAAAACAAACAAACAAAAATCCATTAAAGATAGGTTATCTTTTCTTAATGGTCGAGTATTACAATGCAGGATGAAAAGAGAATTTTACATTAAAAAATGAAATCCTCCATTCAAATACTGTACGTAATAAGGTCTGTGCGTCACTTGGACCTGATTGGCTCAGCTGTTCTTTGGTGACGTGATCCTCGAATGGCAAACTCAAACCCCGAATTCCACGTCACAGATTGACGTCAATGACCGCCTGAAACAGAGTCCTTGAATGTAGGTCTTCTGCGACCATTTGGTCACTAAT
>NW_027675195.1:40000-45599 GCF_904066995.2 Poecilia reticulata | reverse complement strand
CCGCCCGCCCGCGAAGGGAGGCGGCCGGGTCAGCGCTCGTTTGCATGTATTAGCTCTAGAATTGCCACAGTTATCCAAGTAACGGTAGAGCGATCAAAGGAACCATAACTGATTTAATGAGCCATTCGCAGTTTCACTGTACCAGCCGTGTGTACTTAGACATGCATGGCTTAATCTTTGAGACAAGCATATGCTACTGGCAGGATCAACCAGGTAGACCCCATTCAACGATGACCGCGGGCCGAGGCCGGTGACGGAAGGTTGCTCCGGTGTCACACCATGTGTGCACTTTATCCGGAGGAGAGCCCGCCGACTTCCAGCTCCGACACGCGGCGCATGCATCTCGGGAGAGCGGAGGAACCGAGTGGGGCGGGCGTCGTCTTGGCGGAGAACCGCCTGCCATGCCTTGCCTGCCTGCCTGCCCCCACAGCGGATCTCCGTAGAGGGCCCCGCAGCGGCTGTGCCAGCCTCCGGCCAATCATTGGATACGGATGCCCCGGTGGTGTCTGTGAGAGATCACACTTTGCCCGGGGAGAGCCGTGGTCCGCAGCGTCCTTCGAGCTGGCACATGTGCGCGGGGTATGGTTCTGCATATGGGTTTTGAGAAACTCAATGATTCCTGGAGCCACCGCAGCTTCCTGGAGGCCGGTTCCACCCCAAACGATACCTAACTGGAACCGACAGTCCTGCTGCGATGGACCAGTGAAAGACGGCTGGGACAGACGGGACGTCTCGGTCTCGCTACCGATGGGACGACCGCGGGCTGGAGCGGTGGGCCAGGCCCACGACTGTCAGTGCCCGGGTCTGGAGGCGAACCTGCAAGGTTGGAGGAACCCTTCGCCGAAGCGCCAGTGCTTGAGAGCACCAGGGCCGGCGGGAGCCTTCATGGCAGGCCACGTGTGCTGTTCGGTCGGTTGTGTGTGTGTAAGTGTGCATGGGAGACATCCACTGGAGCTCCAGGACCTCCAGCGGGACCCCGGGCGGACCGGAGTCCGCTCAGAGCACACCGCCTTCGGCCTGGGCCCAGGGTGTCCTTGCCGCTCTGTCCTGCCTTCCACAGAGCTCCGGGCGAGCCAGAGAACCTCCAGGCCCGTCGGAAGGACCCAGCAGACTCACCGGCCAAATCTGAGACATGTCGGCCAAAGCCCCGGTTCTCCAGAGAAAAGGCAGACTTTTTTTTTTAAAACCGCTCAAATGCACTAAAATGGGGGAAAAGAGGGCTGAAACCTGCTTAGATAGGCTCGCCAGACATCCAGGTTTCCTAAATATAATTTTCTAAGACCTCACTTTGCCGTTTTTCTTCTAAGTCCCTCTTTTCCAACTCTCTCCTGATATCGTTCCGGCGGTGTTTTGACGGGTAAGGTGACGCAATACCCTCGACCGAGTTTCATGGGCGAAAGTGAAAGTAAAAAGACCGGACATTTTAGTGTGCACCGGACCTTCCGGTGCTAATATCTCGGTGTTCTTTGCGGTAGAAGGAACGGATGGCACGGGGCTGTTCCCGGACTCCGGACTATCGGCCATGGTGCGTTTTTACCGAAAAGTGCATTTTTTTCCGCGAAAGCGGACCGAATGGACCCGCTTTGGCGAAATCACTTAAAAATTCGTTAAAAATCGTAGGAAGGTCCTGGAGCAAATCGGACACCACCAGCGCACTCCTGGGACTCGCCCGGTTCCATCGGGGTATGACATGCCTGGGTCCCGTCCGTTTGGACCGCTTTTTCGGGGACCGAATGGACCCGCTTTGGCGAAAATCACTTAAAATTCGTTAAAATCGTAGGAAGGTCCTGGAGCAAATCGGACACCACCAGCGCACTCCTGGGACTCGCCCGGTTCCATCGGGTATTACATGCCCGGATCCGAACAAGCGTTCGGGGTCTGGGTCGTGTTCGGGACCCTGGTAAGGCACATGACAGTGGCGCTGAGGATGATGATGTTGCAGCAGCCGATGAAGATACTCACGTCGGGCGGGGCTGAGCGGGGATGAGCGAGGGCTGAGACCCTCGACAGAGAACCGGGCCTAGGGAACGGGACTTTGGTCCAGGCCTCCGGGAGTGACATCACCCGAACCGGGGGCATCCCAGGAGCACGATGGTGCCAGTCCCGGTTCGTTTGGACCGCGGGAAAGGGTACTTTTGACCCGACTTCCGGTAGACGGTTAAACACCCATAGACGACCGCAGGAAGGTCCTGGAGCGAAACGGAGGCCACCCTAGTAATCCCCGGAGCGGCCCGGATCCAACGGTGTACGGCATGAGCGGGTTCCGGGCCTTCCGGACCGCCTCCTCGCGCCCCCCCCCGGGCCCGCTTTGGCGCAAATCGCTTAAAAATTCGTTAAAAATCGGGGGAACGTCCTAGGCGAAATCGGAGACCACCGGGGCACTCCTGGGACTCGCCCGGTTCTTCCAGTATATAGTTTGCCTAGGTTCCGTACGAATTTGAAATCCGGGCCTGGAGCAACAGAGACATACAGGCCTGCAGAACCAGGCTGGGACATCCAGGCACAGACATCCAGGCCTGCAGAACCAGGCTGGGACATCCAGGCCTGCAGAACCAGGCACAGACATCCAGGCAGAGACATCCAGGCCTGGACATCCAGGCAGAGACATCCAGGCCTGGACATCCAGGCACAGACATCCAGGCCTGGACATCCAGGCACAGACATCCAGGCAGAGACATCCAGGCCTGGACATCCAGGCACAGACATCCAGGCCTGGACATCCAGGCACAGACATCCAGGCAGAGACATCCAGGCCTGGACATCCAGGCAGAGACATCCAGGCCTGGACATCCAGGCACAGACATCCAGGCAGAGACATCCAGGCCTGGACATCCAGGCCTGGACATCCAGGCAGAGACATCCAGGCCTGGACATCCAGGCACAGACATCCAGGCCTGGACATCCAGGCCTGGACATCCAGGCAGAGACATCCAGGCCTGGACATCCAGGCACAGACATCCAGGCAGAGACATCCAGGCCTGGACATCCAGGCACAGACATCCAGGCCTGGACATCCAGGCACAGACATCCAGGCAGAGACATCCAGGCCTGGACATCCAGGCCTTGACCTCCAGGCCACACCCAGACTTGGCTCCGGGGTCAGACACAGTCTTGGAACCCCCCCCACCCCGATAGAACCAGGCTCTCCACACGAGTATGTGAACCCACACTTAAGCACCCTCCTCGGACTAAACCAAGCAGTACGCAGGCCCTGGAAGCTCGTGCCCTGGTAAGGCAACTCAGTTTTACGATGTGGCCTTGGGTTGACCGGGGAGAGGCTACCCTCCCCAGCCTCTTCCGGCCGAGCGCCCCCTGTCCGGTCCTGGATGGGACTTAGACTTTTTCTCGCCATCAACTGAGAACCGGGCCGACCAGGCCCACCGGCAGAGGACGTGTACCCACACTTAAGCACCCCCTCCTCGGACTACACCCAGCAGTACGCAGGCCCTGGAAGTTCGTGCCCCTGGTAAGGCAGCAGGACTTAGATTCTGGTAAAAATGTTGGGTTTCTCCATAGGTTTAACTGGAGAGTGTTCGCTGCGTACCCGAATTTTGCACATCTTCTAACGGCCACCAACAGGGCAATTTTGACCCGATCGAGATGCGGCTTGGCAGCCTTTGCGATCTCGTCTCGGACTACACACATACCGAATTTTGGAGCTCTAGCATCAAAGCTTGGCCCTTCAGAGCCATGTGCGGTTTTCGGACCCAGTCCGGATCGACACAAGGGGGCGTGCCTGAATTGAAAAACCGGTGACATTAGTTCCATGTGGTCGGACTGAACACCCCCACGAAGTTTCAGCTCCGTTGGACCACGTTAAGTGGGTCTCCCTGGTGTTTGAATTTCGTGTTTCCAGAAAAACCGCTCCATTGATTTGAATGGGAAATGGCCGCCCGGAACCATAATTTCCACATATTCTAACGGCCACCAACAGGGCAATTTGATCCGATCGCGATGCGGCTTGGCAGCCTTTGCGATCTCGTCTAGCTCTTTAAACGTACCGATTTTTATAGCTCCAGCTACTACGGTTCTTGCTGGGGGCCGGTGCCGTTTTTAGAAATGGGGGGTCCGGATCGACCCCACAGGGGCGTGCCTGGATTGAACAAGCGGTGGCATACGGTCCATGGGGTCGGACTGAACACCCCACGAAGTTTCAGCTCTGTGGACCACGTTAAGTGGTAATGCCACGCGGTTTTATTTCCAGTTACCATAACCCTAACCCTCGGACTGAACACCCCACGAAGTTTCAGCTCCGTTGGACCACGTTAAGTGGGTCTCCCTGGTGTTTGAATTTCGTGTTTCCAGAAAAACCGCTCCATTGATTTGAATGGGAAATGGCCGCCCGGAACCATAATTTTCCACATATTCTAACGGCCACCAACAGGGCAATTTTGATCCGATCGCGATGCGGCTTGGCAGCCTTTGCGATCTCGTCTAGCTCTTTAAACGTACCGATTTTTATAGCTCCAGCTACTACGGTTCTTGCTGGGGGGCCGGTGCCGTTTTTAGAAATGGGGGGTCCGGATCGACCCCACAGGGGCGTGCCTGGATTGAACAAGCGGTGGCATACGGTCCATGGGGTCGGACTGAACACCCCCACGAAGTTTCAGCTCTGTGGGACCACGTTAAGTGGTAATGCCACGCGGTTTTATTTCCAGTTACCATAACCCTACACAAGTATATCTATACGATGAATGTCTACAATCTATATATCTACGTACTCGGGGGGACCCACTGAGCACGTAGGTACGACTCCCAGCTCGATCCGACTCTCCTACGTAATGTTAAGTTTCACCATTTCCTTCACCCAGGACCTATTCCAATGGCCTCAGGGGGCGCCAAAACGCACTCTAGTAAGGTCCCCATGGAATGCCCCAAGTAAAGTACTTGGTGAATTTTTCGAGATTTTTGAAGGTCAATGAATACCCATGAAACGCATGTCTACGGACTCAGGGGGAGCCCCTGAGCACGTAGGTACCACTCCCAGCTGCCTATGACGCTCCTAGCCAGAGATATGACATTTAGTAATTTCCCCATGGAACGGCCCAAGTAAGGTACTTGGTGCATTTTTCAGGATTTTGGAAGGTCAATGAATACCCATGAAACGCATGTCTACGGACTCAGGGGGAGCCCCTGAGCACGTAGGTACCACTCCCAGCTGCCTATGACCCTCGTAGCCAGAGATATGACATCTAGAAATTTCCCCATGGAACGGCCCATGTAAGGTACTTGGTCAATTTTTCAAGATTTTTGAAGGTCAATGAACACCATGACCCACATATGAACGGACTCAGGGGAGCCCCTGAGCACGTAGGTACCACTCCCAGCCGCCTATGACGCTCCCAGCCAGAGATATGACATCACCAAAAATGAATGGGAGTCTATGGCAGCTATAGGAAGGGGAGGGGCTACGACCACCAAACTTGGTGGCAAGCTGGGGCTCCCTGGGGGACCCTTGGGGACCAAGTATCAACCCATGACCCCTTATAGTTTAGGAGATATTTTGAGTGATCCATTTTCAAAATGCATGGGTGTCTATGGCAGCTACCTTAAGGAAACAAGCCACGCCCACCAAACTTTAATAGGTTGTGGGTCCCTC
>NW_027675195.1:25000-27500 GCF_904066995.2 Poecilia reticulata | reverse complement strand
CGGTCGGTTGTGTGTGTGTGTAAGTGTGCATGGGAGACATCCACTGGAGCTCCAGGACCTCCAGCGGGACCCCGGGCGGACCGGAGTCCGCTCAGAGCACACCGCCTTCGGCCTGGGCCCAGGGTGTCCTTGCCGCTCTGTCCTGCCTTCCACAGAGCTCCGGGGCGAGCCAGAGAACCTCCAGGCCCGTCGGAAGGACCCAGCAGACTCACCGGCCAAATCTGAGACATGTCGGCCAAAGCCCCGGTTCTCCAGAGAAAAGGCAGACTTTTTTTTTTAAAACCGCTCAAAATGCACTAAAATGGGGGAAAAGAGGGCTGAAACCTGCTTAGATAGGCTCGCCAGACATCCAGGTTTCCGAAAATATAATTTTCTAAGACCTCACTTTGCCATTTTTCTTCTAAGTCCCTCTTTTCCAACTCTCTCCTGATATCGTTCCGGCGGTGTTTTGACGGGTAAGGTGACGTAATACCCTCGGCCGAGTTTCATGGGCGAAAGTGAAAGTAAAAAAAGACCGGACATTTTAGTGTGCACCGGACCTTCCGGTGCTAATATCTCGGTCGTTCTTTGCGGTAGAAGGAAACGGAGGGCACGGGGCTGTTCCCCGGAGTCCGGACTATCGGGCCATGGTGCGTTTTTACCGAAAAAGTGCATTTTTCGCCGTTTTTTGGACCGCTTTTCCGCGAAACGCTTAAAAATTCGTTAAAAATCGTAGGAAGGTCCTGGAGCAAATCGGACACCACCAGCGCACTCCTGGGACTCGCCCGGTTCCAACGGTGTATGACATGCCAGGGTTCCCGTCCGTTTTGACCGCTTTTTCGGGGGACCGAATGGGACCGCTTTGGCGAAAATCACTTAAAAATTCGTTAAAAATCGTAGGAAGGTCCTGGAGCAAATCGGACACCACCAGCGCACTCCTGGGACTCGTCCGGTTCCAACGATGTATGACATGTCCGGATCCGAACAAGCGTTCGGGGTCTGGGTCGTGTTTCGGGACCCTGGTAAGGCACATGACAGTGGCGCTGAGGATGATGATGTTGGAGCAGCCGATGAAGATACTCGCGTCGGGCGGGGCTGAGCGGGGGATGAGCGAGGGCTGAGACCCTCGACAGAGAACCGGGCCTAGGGGACCGGGACTTTGGTCCAGGCCTCCGGGAGTGACATCACCCGAACCGGGGGCATCCCAGGAGCACGATGGTGCCAGTCCCGGTTCGTTTGGACCGCGGGAAAGGGTACTTTTGACCCGACTTCCGGTAGACGGTTAAACACCCATAGACGACCGCAGGAAGGTCCTGGAGCGAAACGGAGGCCACCCTAGTAATCCCCGGAGCGGCCCGGATCCAACGGTGTACGGCATGAGCGGGTTCCGGGCCTTCCGGACCGCCTACTCGCCCCCCCCCAGGCCCGGTTAGGCGCAAATCGCTTAAAAATTCGTTAAAAATCGGGGGAACGTCCTAGGCGAAATCGGACACCACCAGGCACTCCTGGGACTCGCCCGGTTCTTCCAGTATATAGTTTGCCTAGGTTCCGGACGAATTTGAAATCCGGGCCTGGAGCAACAGAGACATCCAGGCCTGCAGAACCAGGCTGGGACATCCAGGCAGAGACATCCAGGCCTGCAGAACCAGGCAGGGACATCCAGGCAGGGAGAACCAGGCTGGGACGTCCAGGCCGAGACATCCAGGCCTGCAGAACCAGGCACAGACATCCAGGCCTAGCAGACATCCAGAGAGACATCCAGGCCTGCAGAACCAGCCAGACATCCAGGCCAGCAGACATCCAGGCCTGCAGAACCAGGCACAGACATCCAGGCCTGCAGAACCAGCGACATCCAGGCACAGACATCCAGGCAGAGACATCCAGGCCTGGACATCCAGGCACAGACATCCAGGCCTGCAGACATCCAGGCACAGACATCCAGGCCTGCACAGACATCCAGGCAGAGACATCCAGGCCTGGACATCCAGGCTGGACATCCAGGCAGAGACATCCAGGCCTGGACATCCAGGCACAGACATCCAGGCAGAGACATCCAGGCCTGGACATCCAGGCACAGACATCCAGGCAGAGACATCCAGGCCTGGAACCAGGCGACATCCAGGCAGAGACATCCAGGCCTGGACATCCAGGCACAGACATCCAGGCAGAGACATCCAGGCCTGGAACCAGGCGGACATCCAGGCACAGACATCCAGGCCTGGACATCCAGGCACAGACATCCAGGCAGAGACATCCAGGCCTGGACATCCAGGCACAGACATCCAGGCACAGACATCCAGGCCTGCAGACATCCAGGCAAGACATCCAGGCTGGACAGACATCCAGGCAGAGACATCCAGGCCTGGACATCCAGGCACAGACATCCAGGCAGAGACATCCAGGCTGGACATCCAGGCAGAGACATCCAGGCTGGACATCCAGGCACAGACATCCAGGCGAGAACCAGGCTGGACATCCAGGCACATGGACATCCAGGCACAGACATCCAGGCAGAGACATC
>NW_027675195.1:12500-15000 GCF_904066995.2 Poecilia reticulata | reverse complement strand
GTTTCATGGGCGAAAGTGAAAGTAAAAAAAGACCGGACATTTTAGTGTGCACCGGACCTTCCGGTGCTAATATCTCGGTCGTTCTTTGCGGTAGAAGGAAACGGAGGGCACGGGGCTGTTCCCCGGAGTCCGGACTATCGGGCCATGGTGCGTTTTTACCGAAAAAGTGCATTTTTCGCCGTTTTTTGGACCGCTTTTCCGCGAAACGCTTAAAAATTCGTTAAAAATCGTAGGAAGGTCCTGGAGCAAATCGGACACCACCAGCGCACTCCTGGGACTCGCCCGGTTCCAACGGTGTATGACATGCCAGGGTTCCCGTCCGTTTTGACCGCTTTTTCGGGGGACCGAATGGGACCGCTTTGGCGAAAATCACTTAAAAATTCGTTAAAAATCGTAGGAAGGTCCTGGAGCAAATCGGACACCACCAGCGCACTCCTGGGACTCGTCCGGTTCCAACGATGTATGACATGTCCGGATCCGAACAAGCGTTCGGGGTCTGGGTCGTGTTTCGGGACCCTGGTAAGGCACATGACAGTGGCGCTGAGGATGATGATGTTGGAGCAGCCGATGAAGATACTCGCGTCGGGCGGGGCTGAGCGGGGGATGAGCGAGGGCTGAGACCCTCGACAGAGAACCGGGCCTAGGGGACCGGGACTTTGGTCCAGGCCTCCGGGAGTGACATCACCCGAACCGGGGGCATCCCAGGAGCACGATGGTGCCAGTCCCGGTTCGTTTGGACCGCGGGAAAGGGTACTTTTGACCCGACTTCCGGTAGACGGTTAAACACCCATAGACGACCGCAGGAAGGTCCTGGAGCGAAACGGAGGCCACCCTAGTAATCCCCGGAGCGGCCCGGATCCAACGGTGTACGGCATGAGCGGGTTCCGGGCCTTCCGGACCGCCTACTCGCCCCCCACCCCAGGCCCGGTTAGGCGCAAATCGCTTAAAAATTCGTTAAAAATCGGGGGAACGTCCTAGGCGAAATCGGACACCACCAGCGCACTCCTGGGACTCGCCCGGTTCTTCCAGTATATAGTTTGCCTAGGTTCCGGACGAATTTGAAATCCGGGCCTGGAGCAACAGAGACATCCAGGCCTGCAGAACCAGGCTGGGACATCCAGGCAGAGACATCCAGGCCTGCAGAACCAGGCTGGGACATCCAGGCCTGCAGAACCAGGCTGGGACATCCAGGCAGAGACATCCAGGCCTGCAGAACCAGGCTGGGACATCCAGGCAGAGACATCCAGGCCTGCAGAACCAGGCACAGACATCCAGGCAGAGACATCCAGGCCTGGACATCCAGGCAGAGACATCCAGGCACAGACATCCAGGCAGAGACATCCAGGCAGAGACATCCAGGCTGGGACATCCAGGCAGAGACATCCAGGCCTGGACATCCAGGCACAGACATCCAGGCAGAGACATCCAGGCCTGGACATCCAGGCAGAGACATCCAGGCCTGGACATCCAGGCACAGACATCCAGGCAGAGACATCCAGGCCTGGACATCCAGGCAGAGACATCCAGGCCTGGACATCCAGGCAGAGACATCCAGGCCTGGACATCCAGGCACAGACATCCAGGCAGAGACATCCAGGCCTGGACATCCAGGCACAGACATCCAGGCAGAGACATCCAGGCCTGGACATCCAGGCAGAGACATCCAGGCCTGGACATCCAGGCACAGACATCCAGGCAGAGACATCCAGGCCTGGACATCCAGGCACAGACATCCAGGCAGAGACATCCAGGCAGAGACATCCAGGCCTGGACATCCAGGCAGAGACATCCAGGCCTGGACATCCAGGCACAGACATCCAGGCAGAGACATCCAGGCCTGGACATCCAGGCACAGACATCCAGGCAGAGACATCCAGGCCTGGACATCCAGGCACAGACATCCAGGCCTGGACATCCAGGCACAGACATCCAGGCAGAGACATCCAGGCCTGGACATCCAGGCACAGACATCCAGGCAGAGACATCCAGGCCTGGACATCCAGGCACAGACATCCAGGCAGAGACATCCAGGCAGAGACATCCAGGCCTGGACATCCAGGCACAGACATCCAGGCAGAGACATCCAGGCCTGGACATCCAGGCAATCCAGGCACAGACATCCAGGCAGAGACATCCAGGCCTGGACATCCAGGCTGGACATCCAGGCAGAGACATCCAGGCCTGGACATCCAGGCACAGACATCCAGGCAGAGACATCCAGGCCTGGACACCAGCACAGACATCCAGCAAGACTCCAGCCTGGACATCCAGGCACAGACATCCAGCAGAGACATCCAGGCTGGACATCCAGCACATCCAGGCAGAGACATCCAGGCCTGGACATCCAGGCACAGACATCCAGGCAGAGAATCCAGCTGACATCCAGGCACAGACATCCAGGCACAGACATCCAGGCCTGGACATCCAGGCACAGACATCCAGAGACATCCAGGCCTGGACATCCAGCCTTGACCTCCAGGCCCACACCCAGACTTGGCTC
>NW_027675195.1:0-2500 GCF_904066995.2 Poecilia reticulata | reverse complement strand
ATCGGACACCACCAGCGCACTCCTGGGACTCGCCCGGTTCCATCGGGTATGACATGCCTGGGTCCCGTCCGTTTGGACCGCTTTTTCGGGGGACCGAATGGACCGCTTTGGCGAAAATCACTTAAAAATTCGTTAAAAATCGTAGGAAGGTCCTGGAGCAAATCGGACACCACCAGCGCACTCCTGGGACTCGCCCGGTTCCATCGGGGTATTACATGTCCGGATCCGAACAAGCGTTCGGGGTCTGGGTCGTGTTTCGGGACCCTGGTAAGGCACATGACAGTGGCGCTGAGGATGATGATGTTGGAGCAGCCGATGAAGATACTCGCGTCGGGCGGGGCTGAGCGGGGGATGAGCGAGGGCTGAGACCCTCGACAGAGAACCGGGCCTAGGGGACCGGGACTTTGGTCCAGGCCTCCGGGAGTGACATCACCCGAACCGGGGGCATCCCAGGAGCACGATGGTGCCAGTCCCGGTTCGTTTGGACCGCGGGAAAGGGTACTTTTGACCCGACTTCCGGTAGACGGTTAAACACCCATAGACGACCGCAGGAAGGTCCTGGAGCGAAACGGAGGCCACCCTAGTAATCCCCGGAGCGGCCCGGATCCAACGGTGTACGGCATGAGCGGGTTCCGGGCCTTCCGGACCGCCTACTCGCCCCCCCCCCAGGCCCGGTTAGGCGCAAATCGCTTAAAAATTCGTTAAAAATCGGGGGAACGTCCTAGGCGAAATCGGAGACCACCGGGCACTCCTGGGACTCGCCCGGTTCTTCCAGTATATAGTTTGCCTAGGTTCCGTACGAATTTGAAATCCGGGCCTGGAGCAACAGAGACATCCAGGCCTGCAGAACCAGGCTGGGACATCCAGGCAGAGACATCCAGGCCTGCAGAACCAGGCTGGGACATCCAGGCCTGCAGAACCAGGCTGGGACATCCAGGCAGAGACATCCAGGCCTGCAGAACCAGGCTGGGACATCCAGGCAGAGACATCCAGGCTGCAGAACCAGGCCTGGACATCCAGGCAGAGACATCCAGGCCGACATCAGCAGACATCCAGGCAGAGACATCCAGGCCTGGACATCCAGGCAGAGACATCCAGGCCTGGACATCCAGGCACAGGACATCCAGGCAGAGACATCCAGGCGGACATCCAGCTGGACATCCAGGCAGAGACATCCAGGCCTGGACATCCAGGCACAGACATCCAGGCAGAGACATCCAGGCCTGGACATCCAGGCACAGACATCCAGGCAGAGACATCCAGGCCTGGACATCCAGGCACAGACATCCAGGCAGAGACATCCAGGCTCGGACATCCCGGCACAGACATCCAGGCATGAGACATCCAGGCCTGGGACATCCAGGCAGAGACATCCAGGCCTGGACATCCAGGCACATGACATCCAGGCAGAGACATCCAGGCCTGGACATCCAGGCACAGACATCCAGCAGAGACATCCAGGCTGGACATCCAGGCTGGGAACATCCAGGCCTGGACATCCAGGCACAGGACATCCAGGCAGAGACATCCAGGCCTGGACATCCAGGCACAGACATCCAGGCAGAGACATCCAGGCCTGGACATCCAGGCAGAGACATCCAGGCAGAGACATCCAGGCCTGGACATCCAGGCAGAGACATCCAGGCAGAGACATCCAGGCCTGGACATCCAGGCAGAGACATCCAGGCAGAGACATCCAGGCCTGGACATCCAGGCAGAGACATCCAGGCCTGGACATCCAGGCACAGACATCCAGGCAGAGACATCCAGGCCTGGACATCCAGGCAGAGACATCCAGGCCTGGACATCCAGGCTGGGACATCCAGGCAGAGACATCCAGGCCTGGACATCCAGGCAGAGACATCCAGGCAGAGACATCCAGGCCTGGACATCCAGGCAGAGACATCCAGGCCTGGACATCCAGGCACAGACATCCAGGCAGAGACATCCAGGCCTGGACATCCAGGCAGGGACATCCAGGCCTGGACATCCAGGCTGGACATCCAGCAGAGAGACATCCAGGCCTGGACATCCAGGCAGAGACATCCAGGCAGAGACATCCAGGCCTGGACATCCAGGCAGAGACATCCAGGCCTGGACATCCAGGCACAGACATCCAGGCAGAGACATCCAGGCCTGGACATCCAGGCACAGACATCCAGGCAGAGACATCCAGGCCTGGACATCCAGGCATGGACATCCAGGCTGGGACATCCAGGCTGGGACATCCAGGCAAGAGACATCCAGGCCTGGAACATCCAGGCACAGACATCCAGGCAGAGACATCCAGGCCTGGAACATCCAGGCTGGACATCCAGGCAGAAGACATCCAGGCCTGGACATCCAGGCAGAGACATCCAGGCAGAGACATCCAGGCCTGGACATCCAGGCAGAGACATCCAGGCCTGGACATCCAGGCACAGACATCCAGGCAGAGACATCCAGGCCTGGACATCCAGGCACAGACATCACAGGCAGAGACATCCAGGCCTGGACATCC
>NW_027675194.1:0-45556 GCF_904066995.2 Poecilia reticulata | reverse complement strand
CTATCATTACAGAGGAACCACTCAGGGGAATTGGAATCTTCTGATCACTGAAGACAAGGGTGGTTCATCACAAGGTATTTGAGGCTTGTAGCGATTTATAGATCTAATTGTAATGTTACTGGTATCTTAATTAAAATTTTTATTTTGCAGATTGATGGGACTCCAGTATCGTTAAGAAAGTGTTCGTTCTGTTGAATCCTTCCCGTTTTTCACCTGATATCTTGGTTGCCATGGAAACGGTCTCTCCATCAGACCTTTCAGATGTTCACACAGGCAATGAGGTAATTGCAGAAGACTGGAAGTACCATTTACCATCTTAGTATTTTCTTTTATAAAGAATCCAACCTGAATGTTTTTAAGACAAAGTCTGTGGAAATCAAAGAAGTCAGCTGGGAGACAGCAGGTTTGTGAAAGCATAAGTTAATAATTTGTTATTGTAATAAAATTTTTGCAATGAAGGTTTAATGTATAACAAATTGAGTTGTGTTTTAACTGAAAACACGTTATATTGAATCTTTGTTGACTTTTTGCAAAGCAAGTTTAATATTTGCTTTGGTCTCATTTTGTTTAGGTTGAGGCTAAAGCTAAAGCAGCCAGATGTCTGTCTGCAATGTGCTGCCTTGTGAATCTCAAGATGTTGAACTGTCTTGGTCTGTCGGCGAGTCCTCCCAGCCAGTTGGTATGTATTGTGATGTTATCGTTCTGTGTAATAAGAAATATTTTCTAATTGTCATAAAATCTAATTTATTTGGAATAATACAGTATAACTTATTTGTTTAATGTGTATGCATAATGTTGGATATGTTTCATTCCATAAGATTGAAACGTTACATGTAAATATTTTGCAGGGACAGATTATCTGTACAAAAAGTAACAAAGTGTAAGCAATTAATCAGAATCCCCTCAATGAATTACTGAAATATCAATTAACTATTTAAGATATGCAAAGTTATTGCTTTGGATTGTAACAATGTTTCAGATGTAGTATTAGCTTGAGTAGATGTAGAATTTCTAAAATAAGAGGAAATCTTAGTATATATTTAGACCAAAAATGCTCAAGAGATCATGCTTATTTTGATTTGAACATAAATGCAGCAGAAAGGGTGAGGTTTTCATTGTGTTGGAAGTGTTTGTACATTTTTTTTTTGGATGTAGCAGTGTGCATGTCTACTTTCTTAATACTTTGAAGGTAATATGCTAAATGATGTATAGTTTACTGCAAATGCATCATTTGTTTGGAGCTTAATGGTGACTGCTGTGTTGGCACAAATATTTATATAAAAAGTAATGGTACATGTGGTATACTATGTACAAAATGAAATATAGATGGGTATCATGTTTAATGTATCTGATTTGTCTTTTGGAGAAAAAGTAATGCAAGCTTGCTTTCTAACATATTTTAGATGAGAGTTAGACTGTAGGGAATGTTAGTGTCCTCTGATATTATAACCAATTAACAGATGCAAAGAAAAACACTGATTGCAGGACCATGTATACACATTTTAGCTGGAACCTCTCTACATAATCTTTAATTGCTTGTACATGTTAGTTATTTATGTTGTAGAATGCTAAAATGAAACATTCAAATTATGTGCATATATTTTACAATTATTTGAGATTATTGAATAACTTAAGTATTGTTTTGTGCAGTTCCGCTAAGCATTTTTCATTTAAGGAAAAAGACTTAATAAAGTGAAATATAGAAGTCTTAACGTTTTTAAAATTTCCATTCTAGACGCTTGAGAGGAATGATTGCCAGTGCACGCCGACGTCATCCAAAGGTAAGACTGATCTTTTATGTAGGTGTTCGGAGGGGTTGCAGTCGGCTCTTGTCCCAGGGACATTTTTTGGTAGTAATCGGTCTACATCTGGGACCCTCATGTCATGCAGTATTGTAGCCGCAATAAAACATCACATTTCTCCCATTTGTACCTGGAAGACGTCAGATGTAGATGAAGTCTCTGTGCAAGGTCGCAAGTTGGCGGAATATATTGCTCGAGAAAGACCCAGCATAGGCTCAAAGCCAGAGTTGTCCAAGTTGGTTCAAGATCAGACTATTTTCGGTGGAAAGTGGAATGTAGGAATTTGTGACATGGTGACATGTGATTTTGACCAGGAGGGGGAACTCTTTGAACTATTACAAATGTATTTGATGAGAAATGGAATGTGTATCTTTTGTCTTCATGATGCAACTACCTTGGTAATCCAGCATGGAGAGTACTTTGCTGTTGTAGACTTTGGAACACGGAATTCGGAGGGCTTAGCATCAGAATCTGGTACGCCTGTAGTGGTGTTTAACACAAGCTTACTTGATTTAATGGTTCATTTGAACAAACTTGGGGAATCCTTATATGCAACCGAATATGCAATCTATGCCATTTCTGTAAAAGAGATGTGCAATAATATGGAAACATGCACAGCACTGACTGAAGACACACATTCTACAGATGCATGCCATGCTTCCAGTAGCCATGTTGCATCATTCAGTGGGTCATTTCATCAGGGTGATGATCGCTTTACATATGGTGGACTTCAGTGTGCAGCCATTAGTCTTGTTGCTTTAACAAAGCACACACTGACAAGCGTTTTTTCGTGGAATATTGAGATATTGGACGATGTACTGACTGTAGGTGATAAGCTGTACACAGCTTTGCATGACAGCCATTTAATCAGTGGTGGACATGAGCTTCTTGCTATTCCAGACTTGCCTAAAAATATTCATGTTGATGGACAGCATTTTGAATGTTTTATCATGCAGATTATGCTTCTGGAGATGTGGATATACTGGGAGGACAGTTAATATAGGAGAGTGTGCATATTAGTCTCAGGGCTGGACTGAGTAAGATGTGTGGAAAGTATGAAACTTGCTTTATGACAGTATGTGGCAGTACTTGCGCTCTCATCAGTAATAGTGGGCGTTATGCTATTGTAGACTCCCATGCACGTAACAATGAGGGCATGGTAGATGCACATGGTAAGAGCGTTGTTCTTTACTTTAACTGTATAGATGATGTCTTGCATTTTACAAGGCTTTCTGCTGAACTGAATGTCACTCGGAGGTTTTTTGAGATCAGTGGAGTTGATATTGTTCAGATGGACTCAAGTAAAAGTGTATCTGAACATTCAGTTGCTGTTCCAAGTAGCACTAGTCTGTTTGAAGGGAGCAATGGTGATATACAGGAGGATTCTTATGGAGGACATTCATTACAACTGCAAACATCAAACAGGGATGATGGTGATGATGATGTGGTTGTTACTGATGTCCAAATAAGGAATTGTATTTTAACCCCATCTCTGAAGACATTGCACGGTCATTGTGTGGCAAGTTGAATGTAGAGTTTGAACGGGCACATTCTGTATCTTCCATGGTTGGTGAACTGGGTGTGCCATGTATGACAGAAAAAATAGTAGGTGATGGAAACTGCTTTTTTAGAGCACTTAGTCAAGCTGTCAGTGGCAATCAGAAATCTCATCGCAAAATTCGGCTTGCTGTCACAAACCAGTTAAAAAGAATTTCCAAATGTATACAAGTATTCTCAGAAATGAGTATTGTTCCATGTCAGAATATATTAGGACTTCAAGGATGCAATATGTTGGCAGTTGGGCAACTGAGTAGAGATTCAAGCAGCAGCTGACTTTTTTGACATAAATATCTTTACTTATTGTAGTGATAAATGGCTTAAATATACATCTACAAACAGTTTGTGCAATCATGGTCTCTATTTGCAAAATATTAATGGTAATCATTATGAGAATGTTCTTTGTGTAAAGCAGCCCAAGTCACAAATATGTTATGGTTATTGCACAAATCAAGATGTTTCTGGAAATGTAAAACTCGGAAAGCTATTGCAAAACAAAAGATCGCTCTTGTAGAGATGGTAAAAACTGAGAGTTTTGTGCAAGAGGAGTGTGTGGGTATTTTGCAAGATGATCAAGAGACTTTGCTATTTACTCCCTGTCTGAAGTTACTGCTAAAACTCTGTGCAACAAACTAAAAATAGACTTTGAAGAACACAATTTCCAACCAGTAAAATTGGGAGGGCCTTTAGGAAGTGTGTGTAAACTAAAAATATTGTAAATGATGCCAACAGTTTTTTCAGAGCTATATCTCATGTACTCAGTGGTTCACAGAATAATCACCGTAAAATTAGACTTGCTGTAGTTTCATATATAACCAAGAATATAGAAGAATGTGAAGAGTTTCTGGGAAGAGATTATGCTTCTGTGTCAGAATATGTTAACCAGTCACAGATGAAGTACTTGGGTCACTATGCTACTGAAATTGAGTTTAAATCTGCTGCAATCATGTTGGGATTGGACATTTATGTATTTAATGACACACAGTGGAGCAAATACAGTTCAAAAACAGTAATTTTACTCATTAAGATCAGTATATTCAGAAATGTAATAATAATTAAGATGCAGTTAAGTGTATAAAGCAGGCTAATAAAGTCTGGTGCTTTGAACTTTGTAATCCAAAAGGTTCATTACAGACAAAATCAATTCAAACAAGATCTTCCCAAGTACAGAAAGATACAAAACAAACTGTAACGAGCAATAAAAGAAACTACAGTTTTTCTATGTATTTAAGACAAAAAGGAATGGGAAGGAAATGATCAAATACAAAACTCAAATGACATATATGCAAAAAGTAAAATTTAAGCAGAATAACAAATACAAGACAAATTTTTTATACAAGGAAAAGAAGAAAAACTCGAGTAGAACAAATATCATGATGATGAGATTTATCAAAAAAGGTTCAGCTGAGGACTATTAATAAATATACTAAAGACGAATCTCATCGAGAGAAACTGAAGCAAGTTGGCATTGCGAAATATAAGAAAGACGAATCTTATCGAGAAAAACTGAAGCAAATTGGCATTGCGAAATATAAGAAAGACGAATCTTATCGAGAAAAACTGAAGCAAATTGGCATTGCGAAATACAAGAAAGACGAATCTTATCGAGAAAAACTGAAGCAACTTGGCATTGTGAAATATAAGAAAGACGAATCTTATCGAGAAAAACTGAAGCAAATTGGCATTGCGAAATATAAGAAAGACGAATCTTATAGAGACAAACTGAAGCAAATTGGCATTGCGAAATATAAGAAAGACGAATCTTATCGAGACAAACTGAAGCAAATGAGTATTAAAAAGTATAATGAAATGAATCTCATAGACAAAAAGTAAAAGAATCAAGTAAAAAGCAATACCTTTATCCAGGACATAAGTTGCACATAATATCAGATGTAAAGCTAAAAAGACGGGAGATTAAAGAAAAGTCAAAGGAGTTTGATTTTGTTGTTGCACAATTTTTGGAGAAGGTAAAAGAGGGGCCAAATTTTGTTTGTTGCGTTTGCTTTCGTCTGTTGTTCAAGCATCAGATATTGAATTGTCACAAAGACCAGTACAGAAAAACTAAAGAAATGTCTTTAATTGCAGATAAATGTATAAGTGACGATTATGTGCATAGGTGTGATGATGTGTGTGCATCTCCATGCACTCTTAATACCTGTCGAAATAGGCTGTATATCTGTTATTCTTGCCATTATAAAATGAGCAAAGGTCAAATACCCCCAGAAAGTTCATGTAATAATTTATCTGTTGATCCCATCCCACCTCAATTGGCATGTTTGAATACTTTGGAGCAACACTTAATTGCTTTACATATACCATTTATGAAAATGCTGGCTTTGCCCAAAGGTGGACAAAATGGAGTGCATGGACCTGTTACATGTGTCCCTACAAATATAGTTGAAACTTGCAGCCTGTTGCCAAGAAGTAATATGGAAGGCTCTTTGTTACCTGTGAAGTTGAAGCGTAAATTGACATACAAAGGTCATTATGATTATCAGTATGTCGATTCAATGCATGTCCAGGAAGCTCTTCGGTACTTGAACATTGTAATTCTCATTATAAAGATGTAGAGTTCAATGAATCTTGGATCAATGAGTTTTCTCCAGAAGAAAATAGTTCAGTTTTAATAAAGAATGAAAGTGTTAAAGAAGATGAGGACATGTCCATAGATGAAAATGATGATGACCTTTTACATGACAGACAGCAACACTGCATGTTCCAGGACACTTGTCTTATGCCAGTAGATATAGGACAAGAAGCTTTGGATCAATATGTTGATAATGTGTTGAATATTGCACCAAGTGAAATAATAATCCGGTAAAATTGCTTTCTGATTGTACAAATGAAGCAAAATGTTTCCCTGTTTTGTTTCCTTTGGGGTATAATACATACCATGAAAAGCGACAATATCGTTTGACTTTAAGCCGCTACTTTAATAACAGACTTCTTCATGCTGATGGTAGATTTGCACGTAATGTAGAATACATCTTCTTTGCTCAATACATGTCAGAACTGGAGCAAGTTGTCTCTAAAGTGTCTATAGCATTGCGTAAAGGCACAAGTCCTACATTTCAAAATATGACTGAGGTATTAAAAAATGAGGACTCTTTAAATAAGTTGTTACAGTTTGATGATGGGTATCGCTTCTTGAAACCCATTCGAGGCACACCTGCCTTCTGGCAGTCGGCTCAACGCGACTTGCTAGCTTGTGTTAGAATGTTGGGAAAACCCACATGGTTTGCCTCGTTTTCTTCTGCTGATATGAGATGGAAAAATTTACTTTACAGCATTTTGAAGCAGGAAGGGCGAACGCAGACTTTGGAACAGTTGCAGTGGGCAGATAAGTGTGAATTGCTGCGTCAAAATCCTGTTACTGCTGCCAGAATGTTTGATTTTAGATGGCATGTTTTTGTTAAAGAAGTTTTAATGTCTCCTTCAAATCCAATTGGAAAAATTGAAGACTACTATTATCGTGTAGAATTCCAGCAGCGTGGTTCTCCCCATTGTCATTGCCTTTTTTGGATTTCGGGTGCTCCAATTCTCGACAAGAACACGGATGAAGAGGTTACTGCATTTATTGATAAGTATGTAACATGTGAAATTCCAACTGAAGAAGATCCATTGTTTGAAGTTGTTACATCTGTACAGCAGCATTCAAAACGACATTCAAAATCTTGTAAAAGAAAAAAACCGTTTGTCGTTTTAATTTCCCACGGCCTGCATCTTGCCGAACCTTTATTTGTCGTGGTGAAAAATATCAAGATCCAGTGAAGACTTGCAAATGCAATTTGGATAAAACTGATGAGGCACATTGTGAATGTCTTAGCAAGGACAAGAAAAGTTGGGAACAAATTGAGAGAGATAGAGCAACTGATATTTTAACTAGTGTAAAGAATGCCATCTCGGATGAGAACTGTACATATAGTACTGTGGAAGAAATGTTTCAAGCTTTGGGGATAAGTCAAGGTTTATTTGAAACTGCATATAAGCGATCCAGTAGGAATACTCATGTAGTGTTGAAAAGACAAATTAATGAAATCTGGATTAATCAATATAGCAAGCCGCTGTTAAAAGCTTGGAATGCAAATATTGATATCCAGTACTGTGTTGATGCATATGCATGCTGTGTTTATATAGTATCTTACATGTCCAAAAGTGAGCGTGAAATTGGCCTTCTGTTGGGAAATGCGCAGAGAGAAGCAGCTAAAGATGGTAATGTTAGTGCTAAAGAGGCTTTAAAGACACTCGGTAGTGTCTATTTACATAATCGGGATGTTTGTGCTCAAGAAGCCGTGTACCGACTGACCAACATGCATTTAAAGGAGTGCTCTCGGAAAGTTGTTTTTATTCCAACAGGTGATAATATTGTGAAAATGAGTTTACCCATCTCTGTTTTGAGAGAAAAAGCTTCTTCTCAGGATCTTACCCCAGAAGACATGTTTATGACCGGTATAGTTGACCGCTATAAGAATAGGCCGAATGAAGATGTGTTTTCTGATATGTGCCTGGCTACGTTTGCTTCAGAGTATCGTGTTTTGTCAAAAATGAGAAATGTAGAAATTCAGTAAAGTTGAACAATGGCTTTGGGATTGTTGTAAAAAGAACTCGGACAAAACCAGCAGTTGTTCGATATGCACGTTTCTCTGAAACAAAACAACCAGAAAAGTTTTATCAAAGTATAATGCAGTTATTTCTGCCTTACCGCTCTGATAGTGAACTTAAACCTGCACATTGTGAAACCTATGGTGACTTTTACAGGACTGGTGTTATTGGATTTGTTGATGGAACAAAACATTCTGTAAAGTCTGTTGTAGATTTAAATAGGAGTGAATTTGAGGTGGAATCTGATCATTTTGAGGCCGTGGACAATGTTACTGGTGATGTAATGCTGGAGGATACATGGGCCGAGTTGTGTCCTGAGGTTGAATTGGAACGCTTGGAGTGTGTTGAATTACGAAAAGAGAAACCAATAGAAAATGATGCTCAGGAACATATTCCTGATTTAAGTTCTAACCCTAAAGACATTTCAGTATTTGAGAAAAAACAAATGAGTAGATCTGAAGGCCTTGCATTGATTAGATCTTTGAATGAAAAACAGTTTTATGTTTTTTATCAAATTCGGCAGTGGTGTTTAGACAAAGTTAATGGAAAAAATCCAGAACCACTGCACATATTTATTACAGGGGGAGCCGGTACAGGAAAAAGTCATTTAATTAAGGCAATTGAATATGAATCAAAACGGTTATTGTCCACTGTGTGTAGGTTTCCTGATAATACATGCGTATTACTGACAGCTCCCACTGGCATTGCAGCGTATAATTTAGAAGCGACAACAATCCACACCACTTTTTCTATTGGAAAGGATGTACGCCTACCGTACACTCCTTTGGGCGAAGATAAACTAAATTCCTTGCGTGTCAAATATAGTGATCTTCAACTTCTTATTATAGATGAAATATCAATGGTCGATCACAATCTCTTATCATATGTTAACGGCCGATTGCGTCAGATTAAACAAACCACGAAAGTATATGGGGGTATCAGTATAATTACTGTCGGCGATGTCTATCAGCTCCCCCCTGTTCGAGGTAAGCCGATATACGCTGAGGGTGTTGCCACAAAAATATGGTCAGAGTTATTTCAAATTGTAGAATTAACTGAAATTGTGAGGCAAAAAGATGCTGTATTTTCTCAACTGCTTAACAGGATGAGAACTCGTTCCAAAAGTACACCAATGCTGCCTGATGATATAAACATTTTAAAACATTGTGAAACGGGTGAGGTTAGCTCAGCCTTGCACATATTTGCGACTAATAAACAAGTGAGCGAGCACAATATTCATCAATTATATCAGACTTGTCCTGAATTTGTTAGAATTGGGGCACAGGATTATGTAAATGATAAAAAAAACGGAAAACTGAGGTTGCTAGAAGGGAGTCATGTAAAAGCTTCAAATACCTGCTTATCAGAAGTGTTGTTATTGGGCAAAGGAGCACGTGTTATGTTGTGTAAAAATGTGGATGTTAATGATGGTTTAGCTAATGGTGTTGTTGGTACTGTGACAGAAATATTAATACCTGAAAAGGAAAAGTTTCCTAAAGTTGTCTATGTTAAATTTGATGATGATCGAGTAGGCATGAAGAAGAGGAAGAGCTGCCACTATGCATCATCAGATTTAGCAGGATCAACACCTATTGAACCTGAGGAGGACAGAGCCACTGTTAAAGGTGGCTTGCGGCGGCAATTTCCACTCAAGTTAGCATGGGCATGCACTGTACACAAAGTTCAAGGAATGACTGTTGAGGAAGCTGTTGTTTCTTTTAGTAAAATCTTTGCCCCGGGACAAGCTTATGTGGCCGTGAGTCGTGTTAAAAGTCTTTCAGGATTGACGATTCAAGATTTTGATGAAAAGAGGATATATTGTAAGGATGACATTGCTGTTGCTCTTGAGGGTATGAGACCCCTTTTGAGTGGATTTTTTCAGTTGGACCGATTTAACAAATCTCCTTTTACTGTATTCTTGATGAACGTGCAAAGTTTATCTCGGCATGTAAAAGATTTGGCTTGTTTTACAGAGAAATGGAAACCTAAATGTGTTGCTGTTACAGAAACATGGTTGACTTCAACTCAAACGGATACAGTAAAAATTGATGGTTACAGTTTCTCCAACCGTCCACGACATTTATCTTATTCTAACAGGCATCCACAATTGAGTGTGTTGCAAGACCAACAACATGGTGGTGTTGGCATTTATTGTGCAAATGACATTGAATTTGAAGTTCTGCAGCAGCCAGAGCTGAATTTGGAGTGTTTGGTGTACCGGTTTAGTCATTTAAAAATGGTCCTTGGGGTAATTTATCGCCCACCATTATATCCTCTGTCACTATTTAAAATAAATTTACAAATTTTGTTTGATTGGCTTGAAAAACAAAGCGACACAATAGCACTGATTGGAGATTTTAATGATGATATTTTGAAGTCATCAACTATCTCAAAATTTATGTCTGATAAAGGATACCTACAAATGGTTGATGAACCAACCACTGAAAAAGGTACATTAATAGATCACGTTTATGTTAAATCAGAGAAGCATAAAGTTGAAGCCGTAGTTGTGCCTACATATTTTAGTGATCACGAGGGAGTAATGTGTGTTTTTGAGCGGTTGTAATCATGTGATGTTTTGAAATATTTGGTTTTTCTTGATGAAAATGAATTTAAAAATGTTTAAGACTGCAAGACATTGAGCTACATTTGAAAGAGTGGCACTTACAAAATTTGGCACTTTAAACACTAAGCAAAGCCACTAACTACATCTTTACTTCTGTTGCTCAAAACATTTTGATGGTTAGTCTGTGAAGCAGTTGTTCCATATGCCGCACATAAACGGGCAGTGGGCTGCTGTTTTCACATGGGTGGCCAAATAGGTATCCTTAGGCTTGAAAAGTGAAGCAGTTGTTCCATATGCCGCACATAAACGGGCAGTGGGATGCTGTTTTCACATGGATAGTCAGGGAATAATTAGAAGATACCCACTCCAAGACGACTGCAGCTGTCTCCGAACTACTGCCTCCTCAATTAAATTTGGTTAAGCACATTAATAAGAGGGAAAGACAGGGAGCAAAAACAAGGGATGCCCACATCCCACTTACACACACCTGACATACAAAAGGAAATGGGGAAAGATAAACCAAACCAAGGGGTCTTTGAGCCCCGCTTGCACTCACAACACTTTCATATCTACACCACACAATCAAATCAGATTTGATTGTGTTCACTGATCAGAGGAGGACAGTTCCTACATAAAATTGGAATTTAAAACCTCTCCTTAGAAAAAGGTTTCGTTTCCTGCATTAAGTTGCCATTTATTAAGCTTTGACAGATGAACAATTGGATACAGACCTAAAAGGAATAATGAAAAAGCAACATTTTAACAATTGGCATATTATTGATATTTAATGTCCCTTTGGGATCAATAAAGGATTTTTGAATTTGAATAATGATTAATATGTACATGTGTTAAATCTTTGAAGCTGTTCTTAATGCAGGGTTTGCTTTACCTTGTCACATAGCACAAAAAAAGCAAAGGCAGTTTATTGGTACTTCCATTTGTGGAACTGGGTTCAATTCCCAGGACTGCCCGACTACATTTGTGCTGACGATTGAAGGTAAAAAAAAAAAATTAAAGTATGAAACCTCATAGCTTTAAATATTTAAAATATATATATATAAATGAACAGTTTAACATTTTTTCCTTAATCTAAAATTGGGAGTTAAATAGAAAAATATCTGCATTTCTTTATGCAATGAGTCCAGATAATTTTGCAAATTATCATGTTTAAAATGCCTCATATTTAAATGTACAAAAATGAAATCCAGGTGTAACTAGAGCTTTTTAACAAACATTTTAGCAGTGTACTATTTGTTTTGAAATCATAATTTATGGCTACATTCATTACAAAGCAAAAACAAATTTGAAGGAGCATTTTAGCAAGATTGTAATATAAAATCATACACAGGAAAAGAGTTGAAATGTACAATTCCACAAATTGGTGATCCAATTCTAGCTTTCTCCTGTTATGTTTAACCTACTATTGCTCAAATAATTGACAGGTAAAGAGTTTATCATTTTAAAAAAATAGTTTGTATGATGTGAATTTTATTGTACAACCATGGAACACATTGAAAACAAGCATGAAATTTGAAACCTCTTAATAAATATATATTTTTTGCATTAAGAAAGTGTAACCAGGACACAGTATTTCATTTTTGTTAGATTAACGTTAATTTAATTTTATTTAAAGATTTACTTGAGAATAGAATCTTCTTTTCTGTAATTTCTTTAGCAAAAAAAATAAACGAAAAAAATAATCATTGTTTTTGTTTTAATGTGGGTTGAGTTTCATCTGACCAACTGTACTAAAATGTCTTAATGGACATGGTTAGTACACAGTCCATTCTATGTTGAAATGTACGAGTATTCAAAACAGTTTAATTATAATATAAAGGCATTTCACTAAAGTGAGGGGGAAAAATGTTTAAATTTAAGATTTATTTATTTTTATAACCCTGTGTTGATAAGGTCTGTTTTTTTTAAACAGGTCAGATTTCTCTTCGGAGTTCAGTTCCAGATTCTGTTTCTAGGTCCAGGACTCTCTCTCTCTGCTGCAAAGTGGACCAGACTGATGAGCTGGACCCATACAGCGCATCAAAGGAAACATCATCTCATATCAACTAACAACCAATGAAGCAGTTAAACTGAAACTACTTGAATTGTAGAATACAGTCCATTCTATGTTGAAATGTATGAGTATTCACATGAGTTTCATTATAATATAAATGTATTTCACTACAGTGAGGGGGAAAAATGTGTTGATGTAAGCTTTTTTTCTTTTTATAGAGGACCCCAGGTTAAGGTCTGTTTTTTAAACAGGCAAGATTTCTGTTACAGATTCCGTTTCCAGGTCCAGGACTCTTTCTCTCTGTTGCCAAGTCGACTAGACTGATGAGCTAGACCCATAGTGCGCATCAAAGGAAACATCACCTCCTGTCAACTTCAAACCTGATGGAAGACATTCAGGCAACTGTCAAAACATCTTCACTCTGGAGTGGACCATTGTGAATGCAACTGGATTATTTCTGTTTTTCATCATTTGTCTCATAACTCCATCAATCAACTGATTAAATTCCTTCTAGAAAAGGAAAAAACATATTGGATTTTCAGAACTGATTTAAAGAATTTCTCTTTACAAAATTTCTTTACCAATTGCATTATTAAAATTAGGTAAGTTTATTTCATTAAAAGTAACATTTAAACAGTAATGATTTATTGGTTAATGTCAAGTTGTCATAAGGATATTTTGAATGTCAACTTTGTATTAAAAGTGTCATAATTTACTGAATCACACTTTGACAAGTCATAAATATTCATGAAGGTTTATTTATGTTCATGACAGGTGTTATGTAATGTTTATGAAAGTTTCATGACAGTCTTATTCACCCCCTTCAAATAAAGTGTTACTAATCTTCATCCATCCATCCATTTTCTTCCGCTTATCCGGGGTCGGGTCAGAAGGGAGGCCCAGACTTCCCTCTCCCCAGCCACTTCTTCCAGCTCCTCCGGGGGAATCCCAAGGCCTTCCCAGGCCAGCCGAGAGACGTAATCCCTCCAGCGTGTCCTGGGTCTTCCCCGAGGCCTCCTCCCGGTGGGACGTGCCCGGAACACCTCACCAGGGAGGCGTCCAGGAGGCATCCGATGGGCTCACCACCTGTCCGAGGGGCCAAAGGGGTCGGGTGCATTGTGCTATGGGCGGCGGCCAAGGGAGGGGACCCTGGCGGTCTGATCCTCGGCTGCAGAAGCTGGTTACTAATCTTATTTCATCAATTCATTGGTTATTTTTATAATATCACTAATATATATATTAGTGATATTATATTAGTCAATATTTATTGAACTTTGAGCTAAATCATTGAGATCCTTCTCTGCAATGGGGTAATTTTCAAAATGAATTTCCCCTACTACTCTCGAATTATTAAATAGTGACACTAGATATATTTTAAATATTTTGTTACAACACTGACATGTTTAACAATGAGAAATTAATAGTGGTCAAGCTCAGGAATAGATAAATTAATAATTACATGTGTTTTTTTTTTCACCATTATCTCTGAATGTGTTCCACCCTGTTATGAACATTTACATATGAACCACAAATTGTTAAACATTTAAATTTTGAAAAAAATAATTGTAAGCAAAACATGGGGACATGGAACGTTGCCGCAAAAAAAGAATCAACTTACATATTTTTAAATAAATCTTAGCACATTTTGAACTCATGACCAAATCTGCATTTTTAACAAAATTGTAACTGTTATATGTCATGAACACACTTTTAAATAGAACACAATTCCTCAATATTTTAATTAAACTTTGCCATGACACTGCCATGTTGCTACTGACATCTGGTATTGGTTTCCTTATTAGTGAGAAGACTGGAATCCTTATTAGTGCGAAGACTGGAATTGCATGCTGTTCACCAGTGCTCTGTAATCTGGTGTGTAACTTGAAACTGCAACTGTGAGTGCATCTTTCAGATGTGCATCAGTGAGGCATGTTCTGTTTGTTCTTGATGAAGTTCATGTCAGAAAACACTGATTCACAGAGATAGGTTGAACCAAACAGGCTGGCAACCCTCATAGCTGCTGTGCATACACCACTGCACCATCATTTTACTTGGCTTTCAACACCAGCGGGATCTAGTTTTAAATTGTATGTTTTTGTTTTTAAGCTGTATGTTTTAATTTTTTTACTATGTTGTGTTTTAATGTACAGCACTTTGTATCAGCTGTGGTTGTTTTAAAGGGCTTTGTAAATAAAGTTGGTTTGGTTTTGTTTGATTCCACTTAACCTACAGGGCTAAGTGGAATCAAGTTATAATGTCGCTGTCACATTCAGTCTTCAGTTTTTTCAGTGGCTACCTGTATTAGATGTGTGCAAGATTTCCTGCTGTGTTGCCCGTATTGGACTGTGTTTGAGCTTCTCTTTATTAAATTATAATAAACATCATCATCATCACCTGGGTCTCGGTGTTCATCCTCACCACCAACAACCACAAATCATGACAGTTTAAGTTTTGGGAGAATGTTTGTGCATCTGAACAGCTTGATTGATACTTTATCTTGTCACTTGTGTTGACATTAGCTACATTGTGTGTACAGCACCGCTCCCTGCTGCAGCCTGCAACATCTCATGCAGATTGGCCAATGTATAGAGGAGATACAGCTATTTCATTAACCAAAAGGGTGCAGTGGAGTCAAGTTATAATCTAATCTTTAGAGGATCACCACAGTCGATCATAGAAAATCTGGTGCAAATCGGAGGAAGCCTGGTTGATTTAGAGACAATTGTAGACATGGCTGGCATTGCTATATGCTAGTAAGGCATGCCCACATGCTTCAGCTAGCAGCCAACATACACAGAGTTCATCATCATGTAATTTTATATCAATTAGCACAGGATTGAAATCATTTGAGTCAGAATAAAAGAAAGACTTCCGGCAGACAAAAACAGGTGACTTCCTGTTGGAGGTGGCGTGGCTAAGGTGATGTCATCATATGACCTTGTGAATGTGATCAAGGCTGGCCTATAATGAGACATGGAAAGTCTGATGAAGTTGTCACTTTTCCTGTAGAAGTTATTGCATTTTAATATTTCATGGCTCAAAGCCAAAGTTTGACACTTAGCCACGCCCACATGCTTTGATGTACAAGAATTCTTTTGATAACTTTTCACCTTCAATGTCTTAAGTGTGTGCTGAGCGAGTTTGAAGTCTGTATCTCAAAAGCTGTAGGAGGAGTTCGAACAGATGCGACGTCTATGAAAAACCGGAAATGGCGGCTTTGATCCAAAATGGCCGACTTCCTGTTGGGTTTGGACCATGGCTCCAAGAGACTTTTTTGTACATCCTGTCAACGTACACATGTGTACCAAGTTTCATAATTCTAGGTTAAAGCATGGCTTGGGGCTGATGATTTAAACTCTTCTAGGGGGCGCTGTTGAGACATTAGGCCACGCCCACCAAATATTGCACTGGATTACTGTCCGGAGTTGGATAAGGATCCATCTCAGTGAGTTTGGTGCAGCTGGACTCAAAATTGTGGAATACAGAGCCAAACGTATGGACACGTCGTTACAGGTATATTCGCCACGCCGCCACGCCCACCTGCTGCCTCCAAATCAAACAGAGTTGGAAACCATAACACACCAACATGTCTTCTGTTTGTGGACACAGTTTCATGTTGATTAGGTTAAAGAGGTCAGGTAGGGACCGATCACAATAAAACATGACACTTCCTGTTCTAAGGGGGCGTGGCTTACGTGATCTCAAAATTTCACGATTGGGTCTTGTAGGGCATCCAAAGGTGATCACACACAGAAAGTGTGGTGGCTCTGTGAGTTTCTTTGTAGGAGATATAACTGTTTATTATTTTATGGTAAGTCAGTGAACTTTGACCCCTGGTATCACCCCTTCAGCATGCACGAAAACTCACCGTTTTGATAACTTTTAATCGGGCATGGCTTCTGAACAAACTGACCAAGTTTGAAGCCGATCCATCAAAAGCCCTAGGAGGAGTTCGATCAAATGCGACGTGTGTAAACGGCCAAAATGGGGTGAAATTTGCAAATTCAATCCAAAATGGCCGACTTCCTGTTTGACATACACTATGAGAACAATTATAAATTCTGAGTGGCTTGGGGAGCTCTACAAGTGTACCAAATTTCAAGTCTCTACAATAAAGTAACTGAATAGGAAAGGGTCTTTTGAAATTTTCTAGGGGGCGCCGTTGAGCCAATTTTTTTGCGATTTTTGCGCGGACCTTAAAATACGTAAATTTTTCACAGTCTCTATGGGCCTACCAATTTTGGTGAGTTTTTGAATATGTTAAAGCCCCCAAAAAGGCAATTCATTTGACAGAAGAAAAATAAAAAAAAAAAAAAAAAAATAATAAACATTTGAAAAACAATAGGCCTTCGCAGCGCTTAGCTGCTCGTGCCTAATTAAGTCATTAAAGGGTTAACCCTTCGGAGACAATTGACGCGTATCCGAGTTTTTTTTACATGTCTGATTTGGCGTGTCGTAGCAGCAAGACTCCGCCTCCCCCAGTCTCACTTTCTACTGGTGTTTAAAGTGCACATGTTAAACTACACAACAGTTTTTAAATTGTGTTAATAGGCCAAGTAAAACCGGAGTTATGCTTAAATATGTAAACCATATTTGTTTCAATTAGCGAAATTGTAAAACCCGCTCCTTTCCACAGTGAGACGGAGCGCTCTCTCAACACAAAGAATACAATATAACAGATCCCCTCACTCGAGCTCACGTATTAAACTGATAAGAGTTGACATTTTGTTGCAGATAAACGAAGCGCAAGTAACAGCGTAACAGCGCTGTTACTTGCGCTGTTATGCAAGTAACAGCGCGAAAATAGAGAAAAAAAATGTACCGCGGGAACAGAGAACAGAAAAAAGAGAGGCACGTCAACAGATAGTTGTGATATCAGACGATCAGTAAAATCTACCTCGTAATTTGTATTTCGGACATTGTATTTTGTTTTTTTCTGTAAAGAATGATGAGAAGAATGAATGTGGGGCAGGCAGCAAAGCTCTTTTTTGAGCTCGAAGATGAGGGAAACTCGCAGTCTGAGTCTGGAGCAGACAGCGAGGATTCTGATGACAATGTAGCGATTCAGTCATTCATATTAGGAAGAGAGAGAGAACATGGCTATCAGGAAGAAGATGAGGTAGGGACAAACATAGGGACAAACATAGGGACAAACGTAGCTAAGCAAAGATTGAAACTGAGAAGTAGGCGGCGCTGTGCAACTGCGCGGTCTCGATCACTGCTGTAACGCTGCTGAGCCACTCCCCCACAGTGATTCCTGGAAGACGGAGGAGGATCCTGACAGTGTGCCGGGAGTAAGCAGGTTTCAGCCATGGCGAACACCCGGTGTCCAAATAAACAACCTGTCTTCTCATAGTCCAAAAGATCTTTTTTTATTATATTTTGCCTCTGACACAGTGAAAACAATTTGCCTCAACACAAACAAAAATGCAGCAAAAAAACATTAGGGAAAAAGTACAAATGGAATGACATTGAAATGGAAGATTTGTAAATTTTTTTGGTCTATTGATATATATATGTATTTAGTTTCACTGCCCAGTATTCAGGACTATTGGAAGCAAAACAATATTTTGTCTGTGCCCCTTCCATGCAGTGATGTGTTTGTGCACAAATGAATGAATTACCTACATTTTGTTGATGATAATCTTCTAAACATGAGTTGTTTCCTGTATTTTACATATTGATTTTGAAATTTATAGTGTTAAAATTGTCATGAGAAGTAATTGCCAGGATTTAAATATATTTAGGAAAGTTATACATTTTTTGGAATCTTGATTTGATATTTTGTAAATAGTAGCACAGGAACGAATGGATTACCTACATTTTATTGATAATAATTTAATATACATGAGTTGCTTGCTATATTTGTACATATTAATTTTGAAATATAGAGTATACTTTAGAATTCTAAACCATAAAACATAATTGTTATACATATTTGTGGGTTTCACAGTGACAAAAACAAAAACTTTTTCTACTCGAATTTTCTTTTTGTGTGATTTTAGGCCCAAAATGCAATGTCAGTATTTCCAAATGACAAAAATACGTGTAAATTGACAAAGTTCAGGTTGTCCTAAAAAAATGTTAGCACATAAAGAAATATTCATGTTTTTTTATTAAGAAATATAAAGGTAAAATCAAAAATTAATAAAAAACGGCCATTTAAAACACTGAATCCCATGGGTTAATGGATTGTAATTCTGTTGATGGTTAGCTAGCTAAATGTTGACCACATAAAGAGCTACAGGTAGATTAGTTAGAAAGTTCCACCCTTTTATGTTCCACCCTGTTAGGAAAGATTGTGAAAAATGTTTGTTCAGTAGAAATTAAAAAAACCCAAAATGTTAGATTTAGTCATTAAAGGTTTGTTATTCGGTTGAATGTTAGCTAGCTAAATGTTGACCACATAAAGAACTACAGGTAAATTAGTTAGAAAAGTTCCACCCTCTTATGTTCCACCCTGTTATGTTCATGAACAAAATAAGGAAGAAATTAGGGTGAAAAGAAATAATTTTAAGTCATATAGATATCACATGTTCTTTCCAAATATTATAACTTGACTCCACTGCCCCCTTTGGTTAATCAAATAGCTGCATTTCCTCTCTACATTGGCCAATCTACATGAGATGCTGTGGGCTGCACCAGAGAGCGCTGCTGTAAACACAATGTAGCTAATGTCAATCAAGCTGTTCAGATGCACATACATTCTCCCAAAACTTAAACTGTCATGATTTGTGGTTGTTGGTGGTGAGGATGAAGACTGAGACCCAGGTGATGATGATGACGATGATGATGTTTATTATAATTCATTAAAGAGAAGCTCAAACACAGTCCAGTACGGGCAGCACGGCAGGAAAACTTGCACACATCTAATGCAGGTAACCACTGAAACAACTGAAGACTGAATGTTATTGATAATGTCTAAGGTAAACTGAGTTAATTTGTTATTTCAGAAGAGCGTGTCAAACTGGTAGTCTTTATATGACTCGGTACCCTCGAAGTAGCTCTCAGTTTCAAAAAGGTTGGTGACCCCTGATCTACATGCTGCAGCTAATCCTTAACAGATTTTTGTGCTTTTTCTGCGAGCAAAGCCAAACATGACACACTGAGTAATTCAAGGAGGGCGGGTTCGGCTGCTCCGTCAGAGCATCGGCGGTGGCTGGGGGAAGGCGGTGCTGGGACCACGCGGTGGCTATAGGCCGAGCGGCGCTTGGCTGCTCGGGCCGCTCGATGCTCCGCGGAGCTTTAATTATTAGGCCCGAGCAGCTAAGCGCTGCGAAGGCCTATTGTTTTTCAAATGTTTATTATTAGGCCCGAGCAGCTAAGCGCTGCGAAGGCCTATTGTTTTTCAAATGTTTATTATTTTTTTTTTTTTTTTTTTTTTTTTTTTTCTTCTGTCAAATGAATTGCCTTTTTGGGGGCTTTAACATATTCAAAAACTCACCAAAATTGGTAGGCCCATAGAGACTGTGAAAAATTTACGTATTTTAAGGTCCGCGCAAAAATCGCAAAAAAAATGGCTCAACGGCGCCCCCTAGAAAATTTCAAAAGACCCTTTCCTATTCACTTACTTTATTGTAGAGACTTGAAATTTGGTACACTTGTAGAACTCCCCAAGCCTCTTAGAATTTATAATTGTTCTCATAGTGTATGTCAAACAGGAAGTCGGCCATTTTGGATTGAATTTGCAAATTTCACCCCATTTTGGCCGTTTATAGCCTTCGCATTTGATCGAACTCCTCCTAGGGCTTTCGATGGATCGGCTTCAAACTTGGTCAGTTGGTTCAGAAGGCATGCCCGATTAAAAGTTATCAAAACGGTGAGTTTTCGTGCATGCTGAAGGGGTGATACTAGGGGTCAAAGTTCACTGACTCACCATAAAATAATAAACAGTTATATCTCCTAAAAAGAAGGTCACAGAGCCACCAAACTTTCTGTGTGTGATCACCTTTGGATGCCCTACAAGACCCAATTGTGAAATCTTGAGATCACATAAGCCACGCCCCCTTAGAACAGGAAGTTTCATGTTTTATTGTGATCGGTCCCTACCTGACCTCTTTAACCTAATCAACATGAAACTGTGTCCACAAACAGAAGACATGTTGGTGTGTTATGGTTTCCAACGCTGTTTGTTTTGGAGGCAGCAGGTGGGCGTGGCGGCGTGGCGAATATACCTGTAACAACGTGTCCATACGTTTGGCTCTGTATTCCACAATTTTGAGTCCAGCTGCACCAAACTCACTGAGATGGATCCTTATCCAACTCCGGACAGTAATCCAGTGCAATATTTGGTGGGCGTGGCCTAATGTCTAAACAGTGCCCCCTAGAAGAGTTTAAATCATCAGCCCCAAGCCATGCTTTAACCTAGAATTATGAAACTTGTTACACATGTGTACGTTGTCAGGATGTACAAAAAAGTCTCTTGGAGCCATGGTCCAAACCCAACAGGAAGTCGGCCATTTTGGATCAAAGCCGCCATTTCCGGTTTTTTATAGACGTCGCATCTGATCGAACTCCTCCTACAGCTTTTGAGATACAGACTTCAAACTCGCTCAGCACACACTTAAGACATTGAAGGTGAAAAGTTATCAAAAGAATTCTCGTACATCAAAGCATGTGGGCGTGGCTAAGTGTCAAACTTTGGCTTTGTGCCATGAAATACTAAAATGCAATAACTTCTACAGGAAAAGTGACAACTTCATCAGACTTTCCATGTCTCATTATTGGCCAGCCTTGATCACATTCACAAGGTCATATGATGACATCACCTTAGCCACGCCCCCTCCAACAGGAAGTCACCTGTTTTTGTCTGCTGGAAGTCTTTCTTTTACTCTGACTCAAATGGGTTCAATGCTGTGCAAATTGATATAAAATGACTTGATGATGAACTCTGTGTATGTTGGCTGCTAGCTGAAGCATGTGGGCATGCCTTATTAGCAAATAGCAATGCCAGCCATGTCTACAATCGTCTCTAAATCAACCAGGCTTCATGTGATTTCCACCAGATATTTATGGCTGACTTCAGTGATTCTCTAAAGGATCCAATAGCATTAGATTATAACTTGACTCCACTGCACTCCCTAGGTTAATCAAACAGCTGTATCTCCTCTCTACATTGGCCAAACTGCATGAGATGTTGTGGGCTGCACCAGAGAGCGCTGCTGTAAACACAATGTAGCTAATGTCAACACAAGTGACAAGATAAAGTATCAATGAAGCTGTTCAGATGCACATACATTCTCCCAAAACTTAAACTGTCATGATTTGTGGTTGTTGGTGGTGAGAATGAACACTGAGACCCAGGTGATGATGATGATGTTTATTATAAATTAATAAAGAGAAGCTCAAACACAGTCCAGTACGGGCAACACCGGCAGGAAAACTTGCAAACAGCTAATACAGGTAGCCACTGAAACAACTGAACAACAAAGTATTTTAATTACACATTTAGATGTTTGCACGCCAGCTGGAGATGGGCACCAGCAGCCCTCCCAACCCCACTAAGGGACAAGGGTGCAGGAAAATGGATGGAATTAGATGTTTACCATTATTCAAATATAAACACAATGCCTTTTAAATATTATTTTGTTCTTTACACATCTTTTTGTTGACTGACATGTTCATTTTCATGTGTCCCCAGTGCAGTGTAATAGACTTTTTAATCACTTTTAAACTATATATATATATATATATATATATATATATATATATATATATATATATATAATATATATATATATATATATATATATATTTTTCAATAAGTTGATTGACTGGACTACACCTTATTTTAATATGTAATTTAATCTACTGAAACCATTTTCACATTTGATATTTTCTTCATATTATACATGTCCCAGTACTAACTTTAAACCCTGTTATGATGTTTCATTTCTGCCTTCAAAAAGTCTAAAATTCCACAAAAACCATTTAATGTAAGTGACATCAATTGGTTTTGATGTGAATTCAACCATGGAAAACAAAGTGAGCTTCAACTGTCACCATCTCTGTAGTCTTACATTTACTCTGACTCAAATGGGTTCAATGCTGTGCTAATTGATATAAAATGACATGATGATCAACTCTGTGTATAACTGAGTTTTACACAGACACAGTTTTGAGTCTGTGTTTTACACAGACTCATTTTGTGTAAAACACAAACTGAGTCTGTGTAAAAGACTCAGTTTTTTATTGAGTAAAAAACTGAGTAAAAAACTCAGTTTTTTACTGAGTTTTTTACTCAGTAAAAAAAAAACCCCATCTCTAATGGTGATGTCACCCCCCCGTTTCCAACTGCTGATTTCAAGTGTGCTTCAGCTGAAGCATGTGGCTTCAGCTAGCAGCCGAAGCCACATGCTTCGGCTGCTAGCTGAAGCATGTGGGCGTGCCTTATTAGCAAATAGCAATACCAGCCATGTCAATGATCGTCTCTAAATCAACCAGACTTCATGTGATTTCCACCAGATATTTATGGCTGACTTCAGTGAACCTCTAAAGACCCCAGCATTAGATTAGAACTTGACTCCACTTCCCCCCTTCGGTTAATCAAATAGCTATATCTCCTCTCTACATTGGCTAATCTGCATGAGATGTTGCGGGCTGCAGCAGGGAGCGCTGCTGTAAACAGTGGTGGGAAGTACTGTACTTAAGTAGTTTTCGTGTTTCTGTACTTAAGCAGATTTAATAATGGGTTCTTTCTACTTTTACTCCACTACATTTTACAGTAAGTATCTGTACTTTCTACTTCACTACATTTCTACAAAACTGCAGCGTTACTGTTACATCCAAGTCGCGTTGCTCTTTTCTTCCGTTAAAATGTGAAGTTCAGGGATTTAAGGTGGCGCCGTAAAATCCCAGCAATAACGTGACGTAGTGTCTGTTGTCACCCATCGGCTCCACCTTTACTCGCACGCGGAGCTCCAAGACATGCGCAGTGGTTTCCTCTGAGCGGGTGAAGCTGCCTAATCATCAGTAATATAAAAGCGCTGCATAAATCAAAATATATGGCGACATGTAAAATCAGCAGCGCTTCGCTTTCACAGACGGCGGGGACTTCGTCCAACTTTTAGCGTCACTTGGAAGGATAGCTTAAAGAAAGGTAATATCTGTGGACGTGATGCTAGCTAAGCTAGCTGTACAGAGACAAATGTTGCATCTGATGAAAAAAAGTTGTCACTATGCGCTGAATTATACGGTGTTGACTGAGGTGTCGCATATATGGGACAACGCTGTGACCAAAGTCTGCAATATAGTGATATAACATTCAGGAACGATCTGATTCTTCTGGACGGATCTTTACTAATTCCTAAGGACTGAAGCCTCACTTAGAGCCCTTATTTGTTTATATATATATATATATATATATATATATAACATATATAATATCTGATATATAATATCTGATATATATATCAGATATTAAATAAATGTGTGTGTGTGTGTATATATATATATATATATATATATATATATATATATATATATACACACACATTTATTTAATCGCTGAATAAGTAAAAGTTGAACGTATGAACACATAGCATGCTCATTGCTAATTGATTTCGTCTCCTATATAATGGCAAACATTGCAGTGGGAGGGAGGATAAAAACAGTCACGATGCTCCTTCTGCTTGGTTACTTGTTGCGCCGTTGGACAGTGGAAAGATTGTTAGGAAAGATTGTGAAAAATGTTTATTCAGTAAAATTTAAAAAGCATAATGTTAGATTTAGTCATTAAAGGTTTGTTATTCTGTTGAAGGTTAGCTAGCTTGTGTTCAATTTAAAAGTGCGTTCATGACATATAACAGTTACAATTTTATTAAAAATGCAGCAGATTTGGTCATGAGTTCAAAATGTGACAAGATTTTTTTTTAAATATGTAAGTTGATTTTCTTTAACATTACATAATTGATAACTTTTTGAAGCATGGTGCAACATAGTTCATGATTTGTTGAAAAAATTGTTTGAGTGGCTAGTGAAAATTGGATATTTTTCCTATGAAATGTAGAGATGTAAGTGGTTATCTAAAAATGTAACAGTTGGGTGATTGTTTTGCGGCAACATTCCATGTCCCCATGTTTTGCTTACTATTAATTTTTGTAAAATGTGCCAAATATTTACAACAAAGTATTTTAATTATACATTTAGATGTTTGTCATTATTCAAATATAAACGAAATGCCTTTCAAATATTTTGTTCTTTACACACCTTTTGTTGACGAACATGTTCAATTTCATGTTTGACCAGTGCAGCGTAATAGACTTCCTCATGACATTTAAACTATAAAATATATTTTTATATTTATGTTTTTCTTCAATAAGTTGATTGACTGGAGTACACCTTATTTTAATATGCAATTTAATCTACTGAAACCATTTTCTCATTTGATATTTTCTTCATCTTATACATGTGCCAGTACTAACTTTCCACCCTGTTAGGATGTTTCATTTCTGCATTCAAAAAGTCTAAAATTCCTTAAAAACCATTTAATGTAAGTGACATCAATTGGTTTTGATGAGTTCAACCATGGAAAACAAAGTGAGCTTCAACAATCACCGTCTCTGTACTTTTTCTTATCTTAAATATGTTAAACCTGTATATGTAAAGCTTAAAGTTCCACCCTGTTAGGAATCCTTCAACTAATAATGAAAATCATCAGATTTTAGAATCAAATACTTTTATTTTCCACCCTGTTATGGGACAATCCACCATGTTATGTTCCATTCCACACATGTTTTTATTAAATATTGTTACAGAAACATAAAGTACTGTGGATTTTTCTGAGCCATGTTGGGAGTTGAAGACCAATAATTGCAAATATTGGTCTAAGTTTTTGAAATTACCAATATATTCTATGATGTCAGTAATAATGAGTAAAAAAACAGGGTTTTCTTTACAATACAGTCATAAATGATTTGTAACTTCATGATGTGTGACAATTTCAATAAAAAAACATATTATATAGTAAAAGGGACACACTCTTTCTAAGAAAAATTCATTATTTTTTCAATTTAAATGTTTAACTATTTGTGGTCCATATGTAAATGTTCATAAAAGGGTGGAACACATTCAGAGACAATGGTGAAAAAACCCCACATGTAATAATTAATTTATCCAATCCTGTGCTTGCCCATTATTAATTTCTTATTGTTAAACATGTCAGTGTTGTAACAAAATATTCACAACTTAAAATACTTTTTTTTCAAAAATACTGAGGCCGAAAACTGTGTCCACAAACAGAAGACATGTTGGTGTGTTATGGTTTCCAACGCTGTTTGTTTTGGATGCAGCAGGTGTGCGTGGCGGCGTGGCGAATATACATGTAACGCCGTGTCCATACATTTGGCTGTTAATTCCACAATTGTGAGTCCAGCTGCACCAAACTCACTGAGATCGATCCTTATCCGACTCCGGACAGTAATCCAGTGCAATATTTGGTGGGCGTGGCCTAATGTCTCAACAGCGCCCCCTAGAAGAGTTTAAATCATCAGCCCCAAGCCATGCTTTAACCTAGAATTATGAAACTTGGTACACATGTGTATCTTGTCAGGATGTACAAAAAAGTCTCTTGGAGCCATGGTCCAAACCCAACAGGAAGTCGGCCATTTTGGATCAAAGCCGCCATTTCCGGTTTTTCATAGACGTCGCATCTGATCGAACTCCTCCTACAGCTTTTGAGATACAGACTTCAAACTCGCTCAGCACACACTTAAGACATTGAAGATGAAAAGTTATCAAAAGAATTCTCGTACATCAAAGCGTGTGGGCGTGGCTAAGTGTCAAACTTTGGCTTTGTGCCATGAAATACTAAAATGCAATAACTTCTACAGGAAAAGTGACAACTTCATCAGACTTTCCATGTCTCATTATTGGCCAGCCTTGATCACATTCACAAGGTCATATGATGACATCACCTTAGCCACGCCCCCCTCCAACAGGAAGTCACCTGTTTTTGTCTGCAGGAAGTCTTTCTTTTACTCTCACTCAAATGGGTTCAGTGCTGTGCAAATTGATATAAAATGACATGATGATGAACTCTGTGTATGTTGACTGCTAGCTGAAGCATGTGGACGTTCCTTATTAGCAAATAGCAATGCTAGCCATGTCTACGATCATCTCTAAATCAACCAGGCTTCATCCAATTTGCACCAGATTTTTTATGATCGACTGTGGTGATCCTCTAAAGATTGGATTATAACTTGACTTCACTTCACTCCCTAGGTTAATCAAACAGCTGTATCTTATCTCTACATTGGCTAATCTGCATGAGATGCTGTGGGCTGCAGCAGGTAGCGCTGCTGTAAACACAATGCAGCTAATGTCAACACAAGTGACTAGATAAAGTATCAATCAAGCTGTTCAGATGCACCTACATTCTCCCCAAACTCAAACTGTCATGATTTGTGGTTGATTGTGAGGATGAACACTGAAACCCAGGTGATGATGATGACGATGATGATGTTTATTATAATTTAATAAAGAGAAGCTCAAACACAATCCAGTACGGGCAACACCGGCAGGAATTCTTGCACACAGCTAATACAGGTAGCCACTGAAACAACTGAACAACAAAGTTTTTTAATTATACATTTAGATGTTTGCACGCCAGCTGGAGATGGGCACCAGCAACCCTCCCGACCCCACTAAGGGACAAGGGTGCAGGAAAAAGGAAGGATGGATTTAGATGTTTACCATTATTCAAATATAAACAAAATGCCTTGTAAATATTATTTTGATCTTTACACACCTTTTTGTTGCTGGACATGTTCAATTTCATGTGTCCCCAGTGCAGCGTAATAGACTTCCTCATGACATTTAAACTATAAAATATATTTATTTTTTTCTTCAACAAGCTGATTGACTGGACTACACCTTATTTTAATATGTAATTTAATCTACTGAAACTATTTTCACATTTGATATTTTCTTCATATTATACATGTCCCAGTACTAACTTTCCACCCTGTTATGATGTTTCATTTCTGCCTTCAAAAAGTCTAAAATTCCACAAAATCCATTTAATGTATGTGACATCAATTGATTTGATGTGAATTCAACCATGGAAAGCAAAGTGAGCTTCAACTGTCACCATCTCTGTAGTCTTACATTTACTCTGACTCAAATGGGTTCAATGCTGTGCAAATTGATATAAAATGACATGATGATCAACTCTGTGTATAACAGTTTTACACAGACTCAGTTTTGAGTCTGTGTTTTACACAGACTAATTTTGTGTAAAACACAAACTGAGTCTGTGTAAAAGACTCAGTTTTTTATTGAGTAAAAAACTGAGTAAAAAACTCAGTTTTTACTGAGTTTTTTACTCAGTAAAAAAACCCCCATCTCTAATGGTGATGTCACCCCCCGTTTCCAACTGCTGATTTCAAGTGTGCTTCAGCTGAAGCGTGCTGAAGCATGTGGCTTCAGCTAGCATTCTTCAGCACATGCTAGCTGAAACATGTGGCTTCAGCTAGCAGCCGAAGCCACATGCTTCGGCTGCTAGCTGAAGCATGTGGGCGTGCCTTATTAGCAAATAGCAATACCAGCCATGTCAACGATCGTCTCTAAATCAACCAGGCTTCATGTGATTTCCACCAGATATTTATGGCTGACTTCAGTGAACCTCTAAAGACCCCAATAGCATTAGATTATAACTTGACTCCACTTCCCCCCTTCGGTTAATCAAATAGCTATATCTCCTCTCTACATTGGCTAATCTGCATGAGATGTTGCAGACTGCAGCAGGGAGCGCTGCTGTAAACAGTGGTGGGAAGTACTGTACTTAAGTAGAGTTTTCGTTTTCTGTACTTTACTTAAGCAGATTTAATAATGGGTTCTTTCTACTTTTACTCCACTACATTTTACAGTAAGTATCTGTACTTTCTACTTCACTACATTTCTACAAAACTGTCTCGTTACTCGTTACATCCAAGTCGCGTTGCTCTTTTCTTCCGTTAAAATGTGAAGTTAAGGGATTTAAGGTGGCGCCGTAAAATCCCAGCAATAACGTGACGTAGTGTCTGTTGTTACCCATCGGCTCCACCTTTACTCGCACGCGGAGCTCCAAGACATGCGCAGTGGTTTCCTCTGAGCGGGTGAAGCTGCCTAATCATCAGTAATATAAAATCGCTGCATAAATCAAAATAACTGGCGACATGTAAAATCAGCAGCGCTTCGCTTTCACAGACGTCGGGGACTTCGTCCAACTTTTAGCGTCACTTGGAAGGAAAGCTTAAAGAAAGGTAATATCTGTGGACGTGATGCTAGCTAAGCTAGCTGTACAGACACACATGTTGCATCTGATTAAAAAAAGTTGTCACTATGCGCTGAATTATACGGTGTTGACTGAGGTGTCGCATATATGGGACAACGCTGTGACCAAAGTCTGCAATATAGTGATATAACATTCAGGAACGATCTGATTCTTCTGGACGGATCTTTACTAATTCCTAAGGACTGAAGCCTCACTTAGAGCCCTTATTTGTTTATATATATATATATATATAATATCTGATATATATATCAGATATTAAATAAATGTGTGTGTATATATATATATATATATATATATATACACACACATTTATTTAATCGCTGAATAAGTAAAAGTTGAACGTATGAACACATAGCATGCTCATTGCTAATTGATTTCGTCTCCTATATAATGGCAAACATTGCAGTGGGAGGGAGGATAAAAACAGTCACGATGCTCCTTCTGCTTGGTTACTTGTTGCGCCGTTGGACAGTGGAAAGATTGTTAGGAAAGATTGTGAAAAATGTTTATTCAGTAAAATTTAAAAAGCATAATGTTAGATTTAGTCATTAAAGGTTTGTTATTCTGTTGAAGGTTAGCTAGCTTGTGTTCAATTTAAAAGTGTGTTCATGACATATAACAGTTACAATTTTATTAAAAATGCAGCAGATTTGGTCATGAGTTCAAAATGTGACAAGATTTTTTAAAAAATATGTAAGTTGATTTTTCTTTAACATTACATAATTGATAACTTTTTGAAGCATGGTGCAACATAGTTCATGATTTGTTGAAAAAATTGTTTGAGTGGCTAGTGAAAATTGGATATTTTTCCTATGAAATGTAGAGATGTAAGTGGTTATCTAAAAATGTAACTGTTGGGTGATTGTTTTGTGGCAACATTCCATGTCCCCATGTTTTGCTTACTATTAATTTTTGTAAAATGTGCCAAATATTTACAACAAAGTATTTTAATTATACATTTAGATGTTTGTCATTATTCAAATATAAACGAAATGCCTTTCAAATATTTTGTTCTTTACACACCTTTTGTTGACGAACATGTTCAATTTCATGTTTGACCAGTGCAGCGTAATAGACTTCCTCATGACATTTAAACTATAAAATATATTTATATTTATGTTTTTCTTCAATAAGTTGATTGACTGGAGTACACCTTATTTTAATATGCAATTTAATCTACTGAAACCATTTTCTCATTTGATATTTTCTTCATCTTATACATGTGCCAGTACTAACTTTCCACCCTGTTAGGATGTTTCATTTCTGCATTCAAAAAGTCTAAAATTCCTTAAAAACCATTTAATGTAAGTGACATCAATTGGTTTTGATGTGAGTTCAACCATGTAAAACAAAGTGAGCTTCAACAATCACCGTCTCTACTTTTTCTTATCTTAAATATGTTAAACCTGTATATGTAAAGCTTAAAGTTCCACCCTGTTAGGAATCCTTCAACTAATAATGAAAATCATCAGATTTTAGAATCAAATACTTTTATTTTCCACCCTGTTATGGGACAATCCACCATGTTATGTTCCATTCCACACATGTTTTTATTAAATATTGTTACAGAAACATAAAGTACTGTGGATTTTTCTGAGCCATGTTGGGAGTTGAAGACCAATAATTGCAAATATTGGTCTAAGTTTTTGAAATTACCAATATATTCTATGATGTCAGTAATAATGAGTAAAAAAAACAGGGTTTTCTTTACAATACAGTCATAAATGATTTGTAACTTCATGATGTGTGACAATTTCAATAAAAAAACATATAGTAAAAGGGACACACTCTTTCTAAGAAAAATTCATTATTTTTTCAATTTAAATGTTTAACTATTTGTGGTCCATATGTAAATGTTCATAAAAGGGTGGAACACATTCAGAGACAATGGTGGAAAAACCCCACATGTAATAATTAATTTATCCAATCCTGTGCTTGCCCATTATTAATTTCTTATTAGATTATAATGTTACAACATGTTACAACATGTCAGTGTTGTAACAAAATATTCACAACTTAAAATACTTTTTTTTCAAAAATCCTGAGGCCGAAATTTTGCCGCAAAAAAAGAATCACCCAATTACTGAGATTAAAAGAGATAAAGTGCTGAATATTGATATTTGTTTCCCACCTTGTTTTCATTGCTAATTATTGTGAGATAATTAACTTGATCAGTGTCTTCTCATGGATGAGTATTCTCATGGATAAGTATCATTAATCTATATTGATAATATATAACTAACGGCAAACTGAGTAAATTTGTTATTTCAGAAGAGAGTGGCAAACTGGTAGCCCATTGTATGACTCAGTACCCATGAAGTAGCTCTCAGTTTCAAAAAGGTTGGTGACCCCTGATCTACTTGCTGCAGCCAATCTGCAACGTATTTTTGTGCATTGTCTGTGAGCAATGCCAAACATGACACACTGAGTAATTGAAGGAGGGTCGGTTCGGCTGCTCCGTCAGAGCATCGGCGGTGGCTGTGGGAAGGCGGTGCTGGAACCACGCGGTGGCTATAGGCCGAGCGGCGCTTGGCTGCTCGGGCCGCTCGATGCTCCGCGGAGCTTTAATTAGGCCCGAGCAGCTAAGCGCTGCGAAGGCCTATTGTTTTTCGAATGTTTATTTTTTTTTTTTTTATTTTTCTCGCCTCAAATGAATTGCCTTTTTGGGGGCTTTAACATATTCAAAAACTCACCAAAATTGGTGGGCCCATAGAGACTGTGAAAAATTTACGTATTTTAAGGTCTACGCAAAAATCGCATAAAAAATGGCTCAACAGCGCCCCCTAGAAATTTTCAAAAGACCCTTTCCTATTCACTTACTTTATCGTAGAGACTTGAAATTCGCTACAGTTGTAGAGCTCCCCAAGACACTCAGAATTTACAATTAATGTCATAGTGCAATTATCCAGGAAGTCGGCCATTTTGGATTGAAGTTTCGATTTTGACCCCATTTTGGCCGTTTACACACGTCGCATTTGATCGAACTCCTCCTAGGGCTTTTGATGGAACGGCTTCAAACTTGTCAGTTGGTTCATAAGGCATGCCCGATTAAAAGTTATCAAAACGGTGAGTTTTCGTGCATGCTGAAGGGGTGATACCAGGGGTCAAAGTTCACTGACTCACCATAAAATAATACAATTATATCTCCTACAAAGAAACTCATAGAGCCACCAAACTTTCTGTGTGTGATCACCTTTGGATGACCTACGACACCCAGTTGTGAAATTTTGAGATTACCTAAGCCACGCCCCCTTAGAACAGGAAGTGTCATGTTTTATTGTGATCGGTCCCTATCTGACCTCTTTAACATAATCAAATGAAACTGTGTCCACAAACAGAAGACATGTTGGTGTGTCAGGTGTCCAACCCCGTTTGGTTTGGATGCAGCAGGTGGGCGTGGCGGCGTGGCGAATATACCTGTCCTACGTTTGGCTCTGTATTCCACAATTTTGAGTCCAGTGCACCAAACTCACTGAGATGGATCCTGATCCAACTCCGGACAGTAATCCATTGCAATATTTGGTGGGCGTGGCCTGATGTCTCAACAGCGCCCTCTAGAATATTTTAAATCATCAGCCCCAAGCCATGCTTTAACCTAGAATTATGAAACTTGATACACATGTATATCTTGTCAGGATGTACAAAAAAGTCTCTTGGAGCCATCGTCAAAACCCAACAGGAAGTCGGCCATTTTGGATCAAAGCCGCCATTTCCTGTTTTTTATAGACGTCGCATCTGATCGAACTCCTCCTAAAGCTTTTGAGATACAGACTTCAAACTCGCTCAGCACACACTTAAGACATTGAAGATGAAAAGTTATCAAAAAAATTCTCGTACATCAAAGCATGTGGGCGTGGCTAAGTGTCAAACTTTGGCTTTGTGCCATGAAATACTAAAATGCAATAACTTCTACAGGAAAAGTGACAACTTCATCAGACTTTCCATGTCTCATTATTGGCCAGCCTTGATCACATTCACAAGGTCATATGATGACATCACCTTAGCCATGCCCCCTTCCAACAGGAAGTCACCTGTTTTTGTCTGCAGGAAGTCTTTCTTTTACTCTCACTCAAACGGTTTCAGTGCTGTGCAAATTGATATAAAATGACATGATGATGAACTCTGTGTATGTTGACTGCTAGCTGAAGCATGTGGACGTTCCTTATTAGCAAATAGCAATGCTAGCCATGTCTACGATCATCTCTAAATCAACCAAGCTTCATCCAATTTGCACCAGATTTTCTATGATCGACTGTGGTGATCCTCTAAAGATTAGATTATAACTTGACTTCACTTCACTCCCTAGGTTAATCAAACAGCTGTATCTTATCTCTACATTGGCTAATCTGCAGGAGATGTTGTGGGCTGCAGCAGGGAGCGCTGCTGTAAACACAATGCAGCTAATGTCAAGACAAATGACAAGATAAAGTATCAATCAAGCTGTTCAGATGCACATACATTCTCCCAAAACTTAAACTGTCATGATTTGTTTTTGTTGGTGGTGAGGATGAATACTGAGACCCAGGTGATGATAATGATGATGATGTTTATTATAATTTAATAAGAGAAGCTCAAACAAAGTCCAGTACGGGCAACACCGGCAGGAAAACTTGCAAACAACTAATACAGGTAGCCACTGAAACAACTGAAGACTGAATGCGACAGCTACATTATAAATTGATTCCACTTAGCCCAGTACGTTAAGTGGAATCAAACCAAACCAACTTTATTTACAAAGCACTTTAATACAAACACAGCTGATAAAAAGTGCTGTACATTAAAACACCACATAATAAAAAATTAAGACATACAGCTTAAAAATACAACATACAATTTAAAACTAGATCCCGCTGGTGTTGAAAGCCAAGTAAAATTGATGGTGCTGTGGTGTATGCACAGCAGCTATGAAGGTTACCAGCCTGTTTGGTTCAGCCTATCTCTGTGAATCAGCGTTTTCTGACATGAACTTCATCAAGAACAAACACAGAACATGCCTCACTGATGCACATCTGAAAGACGCACTCACAGTTGAAGTTAGAAGTTACACACCACATTATGGAGCACTGGTGAACTGCATGCAATGCCAGTCTTCTCACTAATAAGAAAACCAATACCAGATGTCAGTGGCAACATGGCAGTGTCATGGCAAAGTTGAATTAAAATATTGAGGAATTGTGTTCAATTTAAAAGTGTGTTCATGACATGCAAGAGTTACAATTTTCTTAAAAATGCAGCAGATTTGGTCATGAGTTCAAAATTTTACATATTTAAAAATATGTAAGTTGATTCTTTTTTGAGGCAACATTCCAAGGCCCCATGTTTTGCTTACAATTATTTTTTTTAAATGTGCCAAATTTGTACAACAAAGTATTTAATTATACATTTAGATGTTTGCACGCTAGCTGGAGATGGGCACCAGCAACCCTCCCGACCACACTAAGGGAAAAGGGTGCAGGAAAATGGATGGATGGATGGATTTAGATGTTTACCATTATTCAAATATAAACAAAATGCCTTTTAAATATTATTTTGTTCTTTACACACCTTTTTGTTGATGGATATGTTCAATTTCATGTGTCCCCAGTGCAGCGTAATAGACTTAATCATGACATTTAAACTATAAAATATATTTTATATTTATGTTTTTCTTCAATAAGTTGATTGACTGGACTTAACCTTATTTTAATATGCAATTTAAACTACTGAAACTATTTTCTCATTTGATATTTTCTTCATATTATACATGTGCCAGTACTAACTTTCCACCCTGTTAGTATGTTTCAATTCTGCCTTCAAAAAGTCAAAAATTCCATAAAAACCATTTAATGTAAATGACATCAATTGGTTCTGATGTGAATTCAACCATGGAAAGCAAAGTAAGCTTCAACTGTCACCATCTCTGTAGTTTTCTTATTTTAAATATGTTAAACCTGTATATGTAAAGCTTAAAGTTCCACCCTGTTAGGAAAGATTGTGAAAAATGTTTATTCAGTAGAATTAAAAAAACCTAATATTATAATTAGTCATTAAAGTTTTATTTTGTTGAAGTTTAGCTAGCTAAATGTTGACCACATAAAGAGTTACAGGTAGATTAGTTAGACATCTACCTATAACTAGAATTCCTGTTTGGAACATACCAGAGTGTTATGTTCCACTCTTTTATGTTCCACCCTGATAGGAAAGATTGTGAAAATGTTTAATCAGTAGAAATTAAAAAAACATAATGTTAGATTTAGTCACTAAAAGTTTGTTATTCGGTTGAATGTTAGCTAGCTAAATGTTGACCACACAAAGAGAAACAGGTAGATTAGTTAGAAAAGTTCCACCATGTTATTTTCCACCCTGTTATGTTCCACCCTGTTAGGAAAGATTGTGAAAAATGGTTATTCAGTAGAATTTAAAAAATATAATGTTAGATTTAGTCACTAAAAGTTTGTTATTCGGTTGAATGTTAGCTAGCTAAATGTTGACCACATAAAGAACTACAGGTAAATTAGTTAGAAAAGTTCCACCCTCTTATGTTCCACCCTGGTATGTTCTTGAACCAAATAAGGTAGAAATTAGGGTGAAAAGAAATAACTTTGTCAAATAAAAAATTTTGAGATGATGGAATAGAGTTGCAGAGTAGTCTGAGGTATTATCAGATGACTTTGCCATTTGTCTGTTTTCATTTAACTAGTTACCCCATTGACTCTTGTGAGGGGAACAATGAGTACCTGTCATGGAAAAATCCACTACAGGGATATCACATGTTCTTGCCAAATAGAGCCAGGAAAAAATCTCTACATATACTTTGACTTGAAAGAGCAAATCCTGCAACTAATAATGAAAATTATCAGATTTTAGAGTCAAAGACTTTGATTTTCCACCCTGTTATTGGAGAATCCACCATGTTATGTTCCATTCCACAAATGTTTTTATTAAATATTGTTACAGAAACATTAAGTACTGTGGATTTTTCTGAAGCATGTTTGGAGTTGAAGACCAATAAATGCAAATATTGGTATAAGTTTTTAAAATTACCAATATTTTCAATGCTGTCAGTAATAATGAATTAAAAAACAGATATTTCTTTACAATAGTCATAAATGATTCGTAACGTCATGATGTATTACAATTTCAAGAATAAAACATATTATATAGTAAAAGGGAAAAACTCTATGTAAGAAATGTCATTATTTTTCAAAATTTAAATGTTTAACTATTTGTGGTCCATATCTAAATGTTCATAACAGGGTGGAACACATTCAGAGACAATGGTGAAAAAACCCCACATGTAATAATTAATTTATCCAATCCTGAGCTTGCCCATTATTAATTTCTTATTGTTAAACATGTCAGTGTTGTAACAAAATATTTAAAACTTAAAACAATACTTTTTTTTCAAAAATCCTGAGGCCGAAATGTTGCTGCAAAAAAGAATCACACAATTACTGAGATTAAAAGAGATAAAGTGCTGAATATTGATATCTGTTTCCCACCTTGTTTTTGTTGCTAATTATTGTGAGAAATCATTAACGTGAACAGTGCCTTCTCATGGATGAGTATTCTCATGGATCAGTATCATTAATCATTACTGATAATGTATAAGGCAAACTGAGTAAATTTGTTATTTCAGAAGAGCGTGTCAAACTGGTAGCCTTTATATGACTCGGTACCCATGAAGTAGCTCTCAGTTTCAAAAGGGTTGGTGACCCCTGATTTACTCGCTGCAGCCAATCAGCAACAGATTTTTGTGCATTGTCTGTGAGCAAAGCCAAACATGACACACTGAGTAAATTCAAGGAGGGCGGGTTCGGCTGTTCCGTCAGAGCATCAGCGGTGGCTGGGGGAAGGCGGTGCTGGGCACACGCGGTGGCTATAGGCCGAGCGGCGCTTGGCTGCTCGGGCCGCTCGATGCTCCGCGGAGCTTTAATTAGGCCCGAGCAGCTAAGCGCTGCGAAGGCCTATTGTTTTTCAAATGTTTATTATTTTTTTTTTTTTTTTTTATTTTTATTTTTCTCGCCTCAAATGAATTGCCTTTTTGGGGGCTTTAACATATTCAAAAACTCACCAAAATTGGTAGGCCCATAGAGACTGTGAAAAATTTACGTATTTTAAGGTCTCCGCAAAAATCGCAAAAAAAATGTCTCAACGGCGCCCCCTAGAAAATTTCAAAAGACCCTTTCCTATTCACTTATTTTATTGTAGAGACTTGAAATTTGGTACACTTGCAGAACTCCCCAAGCCACTCAGAATTTATAATTGTTCTCATAGTGTATGTCAAACAGGAAGTCGGCCATTTTGGATTGAATTTGCAAATTTCACCCCATTTTGGCCGTTTACACACGTCGCATTTGATCGAACTCCTCCTAGGGCTTTTGATGGATCGGCTTCAAACTTGGTCAGTTGGTTCAGAAGGCATGCCCGATTAAAAGTTATCAAAACGGTGAGTTTTCGTGCATGCTGAAGGGGTGATACTAGGGGTCAAAGTTCACTGACTCACCATAAAATAATAAACAGTTATATCTCCTACAAAGAAACTCACAGAGCCACCAACCTTTCTGTGTGTGATCACCTTTGGATGACCTACAAGACCCAATTGTGAAATTTTAGATCACCTAAGCCACGCCCCTTAGAACAGGAAGTGTCATGTTTTATTGTGATCGGTCCCTATCTGACCTCTTTAACATAATCAACATGAAACTGTGTCCACAAACAGAAGACATGTTGGTGTGTCAGGGTGTCCAACCCCGTTTGGTTTGGATGCAGCAGGTGGGCGTGGCGGCGTGGCGAATATACCTGTCCTTACGTTTGGCTCTGTATTCCACAATTTTGAGTCCAGCTGCACCAAACTCACTGAGATGGATCCTGGTCCAACTCCGGTCAGTAATCCAGTGCAATATTTGGTGGGCGTGGCCTAATGTCTCAACAGCGCCCTCTAGAATATTTTAAATCATCAGCCCCAAGCCATGCTTTAACCTAGAATTATGAAACTTGATACACATGTATATCTTTTCAGGATGTACAAAAAAGTCTCTTGGAGCCATGGTCCAAACCCAACAGGAAGTCGGCCATTTTGGATCAAAGCCGCCATTTCCTGTTTTTCATATACATCGCATCTGATCGAACTCCTCCTACAGCTTTTGAGATACAGACTTCAAACTCGCTCAGCACACACTTAAGACATTGAAGGTGTAAAGTTATCAAAAGAATTCTCGTACATCAAAGCATGTGGGCGTGGCTAAGTGTCAAACTTTGGCTTTGTGCCATGAAATACTAAAATGCAATAACTTCTACAGGAAGAGTGACAACTTCATCAGACTTTCCATGTCTCATTATTGGCCAGCCTTGATCACATTCACAAGGTCATATGATGACATCACCTTAGCCACGCCCCCTCCAACAGGAAGTCACCTGTTTTTTCTGCCAGAAGTCTTTCTTTTACTCTGACTCAAATGGGTTCAATGCTGTGCAAATTGATATAAAATGACTTGATGATGAACTCTGTGTATGTTGACTGCTAGCTGAAGCATGTGGGTGTGCCTTATTAGCAAATAGCAATGCCAACCATGTCTACGATCGTCTCTAAATCAACCAGGCTTCATGTGATTTGCACCAGATTTTCTATGATCGACTCTGTTGGACCTCTAAAGATTAGATTATAACTTGACTCCACTGCACCCTTTTGATTAATGAAATAGCTGTATCTCCTCTATACATTGGCCAATCTGCATGAGATGTTGCAGGCTGCAGCAGGGAGCACTGCTGTAAACACAATGTAGCTAATGTCAACACAAGTGAAAAGATAAAGTATCAATAAAGCTGTTCAGATGCACAAACATTCTCCCAAACTTAAACTGTCATGATTTGTGGTTGTTGGTGGTGAGGATGAACACTGAGACCCAGGTGATGATGATGATGTTTATTATAATTTAATAAAGAGAAGCTCAAACACAGTCCAGTACGGGCAACACAGCAGGAAACTTGCACACATCTAATACAGGTAGCCACTGAAAAAACTGAAGACTGAATGTGACAGCTACACTATAACTTCATTCCACTTAGCCCAGTACGTTAAGTGGAATCAAACCAAACCATCTTTATTTACAAAGCACTTTAAAACAAACACAGCTGATAAAAAGTGCTGTACATTAAAACACCACATAATAAAAAAATTAAAACATACAGCTTAAAAACCAAAACACAATTTAAAACTAGATCCCTCTTGTGTGGAAAGCCAAGTAAAATTGATGGTGCAGTGGTGTATGCACAGCAGCTATGGTTACCAGCTTGTTTGGTTCAACCGATCTCTGTGAATCAGTGTTTTCTGACATGAACTTCATCAACAACAAACACAGAACATGTCTCACTGATGCACATCTGAAAGATGCACTCACGGTTGCAGTTTCAAGTTACACACCAGATTATGGAGTACTGGTGAACAGCATGCAATGCCAGTCTTCTCACTAATGAGGATACCAATACCAGATGTCAGTGGCAACATGGCAGTGTTATGGCAAAGTTTAATTAAAATATTGAGGAATTGTGTTCAATTTAAAAGTGTATTCATGACATGTAACAGTTACAATTTTGTGAAAAATGCAGCAGATTTTGTCAGTTCAAAATGTGATAAGATTTATTTTAAAAAATGTAAGCTGATTCTTTTTTGCGGCAACATTCCATGTCCCCATGTTTTGCTTACAATTATTTTTTGTAAAATTTGCCAAATATGTACAACAAAGTATTTTAATTATACATTTAGATGTTTTCACGCCAGCTGGAGATGGACACCAGCAACCCTCCCCTGCCCACTAAGGGACAAGGGTGCAGATAAATGGATGGATGGATGAATTGAGATGTTTGCCACTATTCAAATATAAACAAAATGCCTTTTAAATATTATTTTGTTTTTTACACACCTTTTTGTTGACTGACATGTTCAATTTCATGTGTCCCCAGTGCAGCATAATAGATTTCCTCATGACATTTAATCTGTAATATACATATATATATTTATGTTTTTCTTCAATAAGTTGATTGACTGGACTACACCTTATTTTAATATGCAATTTAATCTACTGGAACTATTTTCACATTTTATATTTTCTTAATATTATAAATGTCCCAGTACTAACTTTCCACAATGTTATTATGTTTCATTTCTGCCTTCAAAATGTCTGAAATTCCACAAAAACCATTTAATGTAAGTGACATCAATTGGTTCTGATGTAAATTCAAACATGAAAAACAAAGCGAGCTTCAACTGTCACCATTTCTGTACTTTTTCTTATCTTAAATATGTTAAACCTGTATATGTTAAGCTTAAAGTTCCACCCTGTTAGGAAATACTGTGAAAAATGTTTATTCAGTATAATTTAAAAAACATAATGTTAGATTAAGTCATTAAAGGGTTAAAACCCTTTGGAGATAATTGACGCGTGTCCGAGTTTTTTTTACATGTCTGATTTGGCGTGTCGTAGCAGCAAGACTCCGCCTCCCCCAGTCTCACTTTCTACTGGTGTTTAAAGTGCACATGTTAAACTACACAACAGTTTTTAAATTGTGTTAATAGGTCAAGTAAAACCGGAGTTATGCTTAAATATGTAAACCATATTTGTTTCAATTAGCGAAATTGTAAAACCCGCTCCTTTCCACAGTGAGACGGAGCTCTCTCAACACAAAGAATACAATATAACAGATCCCCTCATTCGAGCTCACGTATTAAACTGAGAAGAGTTGACATTTTGTTGCAGATAAACGAAAGACAGTGACGCAAGTAACAGCGCGAAAATAGAGAAAAAAAATGTACCGCGGGAACGGAGAACAGAAAAAAGAGAGGCACGTCAACAGATAGTTGTGATATCAGACGATCAGTAAAATCTACCTCGTAATTTGTATTTCGGACATTGTATTTTGTTTTTTTCTGTAAAGAATGATGAGAAGAATGAATGTGGGGCCGGCAGCAAAGCTTTTTTGAGCTCGAAGATGAGGGAAACTCGCAGTCTGAGTCTGGAGCAGACAGCGAGGATTCTGATGACAATGTAGCGATTCAGTCATTCATATCAGTAAGAGAGAGAGAACATGGCTATCAGGAAGAAGATGAGGTAGGGACAAACATAGGGACAAACGTAGCTAAGCGAAGATTGAAACTGAGAAGTTGGCAGCGCTGTGCAACTGCGCGGTCTCGATCACCGAGAGATGACGCTGCTGAGCCACTCCCCCACAGTGATCCCTGGAAGACGGAGGAGGATCCTGACAGTGTGCCGGGAGTAAAGCAGGTTTCAGCCACGGCGAACACCCGGTGTCCAAATAAACAACCTGTCTTCTCATAGTCCAAAAGATCTTTTTTTATTATATTTTGCCTCTGACACAGTGAAAACAATTTGCCTCAACACAAACAAAAATGCAGCAAAAAAAAAACATTAGGGAAAAAGTACAAATGGAATGACATTGAAATGGAAGATTTGTAAATTTTTTTGCTCTATGGATGGATGGATGGATTGAGATATTTGCCATTATTCAAATATAAACAAAATGGCTTTTAAATATTAACTTGTTCTTTACACACCTTTTTGTTGACTAACATGTTCAATTTCATGTGTCCCCAGTACAGCGTAATAGATTTCCTCATGACATTTAAACTGTAAAATATATATATATTTATGTTTTTCTTCATTAAGTTGATTGACTGGACTATACCTTGTTTTAATATGCAATTTAATCTACTGAAACTATTTTCAGAATTTGATATTTTCTTATTATACATGTCCCAGTACTATAATACTGGGACATGTAAACACCCTGTTATGATGTTTCATTTCTGCCTTGAAAAAGTCTAAAATTCCATAAAAATCATTTAAAGTGAGTGACATCAATTGGTTCTGATGTGAATTCAACCATGGAAAACAAAGTGAGCTTCAACTGTGACAATCTCTGTACTTTTTACTTTCTTAAATATGTTAAACCTGTATATGTTAGGCTTAAAGTTCCACGCTGTTAGGAAAGATTGTGAAAAATGTTTATTCAGTAGAATTTAAAAAGCATGATGTTAGATTCAGTCATTAAAGGTTTGTTATTTTGTTGAAGGTTAGCTAGCTAAATGTTTACCACATAAAGAGCTAAAGATGAATTAGTTAGAAAGTTCCACCCTGCTATGTTCCACCCTGTTAGGAAAGATTGTGAAAAATGTTAATTCAGTAGAATTTAAAAAACATAATGTTAGATTTAGTCACTAAAGGTTTGTTATTCGGTTTAATGTTAGCTAGCTAAATGTTGACCACATAAAGAGCTACAGGTAAATTAGTTAGAAAAGTTCCACCCTGTTATCTTCCACCCTGTTATGTTCATGAACCAAATAAGGTAGAAATTAGGGTGAAAAGAAATAATTTTAAGTCAAATAAAAAAATTTGAGTTGATGGAATAGAGTTGCAGAGTAGTCTGAGGTATTATCAGATGTCTTTGCCATTTGTCTGTTTTCCTTTCACTAGTTACCCCCATTGACTCATGTGAGGGGAACAATGAGTACATGTCATGGGAAAAATCAACTACAGGGATATCAAATGTTCTTGCCAAAAAGAACCAGGACAAACACTCTACCTGTACTTTGACTGAGCCAATCCTGCAACTAATCATGAAAATCTTCAGATTTTAGAATCAAATACTTTGATTTTCCACCCTTTTATGGGAAAAACTACCATGTTATATATACCATTCCACACGTTTTTATGAAATATTGTTACAGAAACATTAAGTACTGTAAATTTTTCTGAGCCATGTTGGGAGTTGAAGACCAATAAATGCAAATATTGGTATAAGTTTTTAAAATTACCAATATTTTCCATGCTGTCAGTAATAATGAGTAAAAAAAACAGATTTTTCTTTACAATAGTGATAAATGATTTGTAACTTCATGATGTGTTACAATTTCAAGAATAAAACATATAGTAAAAGGGACACACTCTTTCTACGAAAAAGTCATTATTTTTTAATTTAAATGTTTAACTATTTGTGGTCCATATGTAAATGTTCATAACAGGGTGGAACACATTCAGAGACATTGGTGAAAAAACACATGTAATTATTAATTTATCCAATCCTCAGCTTGCCCATTATTAATTTCTTATTGTTAAACATGTAAGTGTTGTAACAAAATATTCCAAACTTAAAACAATACTTTTTTTCAAAAATCCTGAGGCTGAAATGTTGCTGCAAAAAAAGAATCACCCAATCACTGAGATTAAAAGAGATAAAAGTGCTGAATATTGATATCTGTTTCCCACCTAGTTTTTATGGCTAATTATTGTTAGAAATCATTAACGTGATCAGTTTCTTCATAGATGAGAATCATTAATCATTAGTGATAATGTATAAGGCAAACTGAGTAAATTTATTTCAGAACAGAGTGTAAAACTGGTAGCCTTTATATAAAACAGTACCCATGAAGTAGCACTCAGTTTCAAAAAAGTTGGTGACCCCTGATCTAATCGCTGCAGCCAAACAGCAACAGACTTTTGTGCATTGTCTGTGAGCAAAGCCAAACATGACACACTGAGTAAATTCAAGGAGGGCGGGTTCGGCTGCTCCGTCAGAGCTTCAGCGGTGGCTGGGGGAAGGCGGTGCTGGGAACACGCGGTGGCTAAAGGCCGAGCGGCGCTTGGCTGCGAGGGCCGCTCGATGCTCCGCGGAGCTTTAATTAGGCCCGAGCAGCTAAGCGCTGCGAAGGCCTATTGTAATCGTGAAGCGCTGCGAAGGCCTATTGTAATCGTGCTGTTTATTATTATTTTTCTAACGCCAAATGAATTGGCTTTTTGGGGGCTTTATCATATTCAAAAACTCACCAAACTTGGCGGCCGCATAGAGCCCGGTGAAAATTTACGTATTTTAAGGTCCTCGCAATAATCGCACAAGAAACGGCTCAAGGGCGCCCCTAGCAACTTTCAAACGACCCTTTTCTATTCACTTACTTTATCGTAGAGACTTGAAATTCGGTACAGTTGTAGAGCTCCCCAAGACACTCTGAATTTACAATTAATGTCATAGTGCAACTGTCCTAGGATGTCGGCCATTTTGGATTGAAGTTCCGATTTTGAGCCCATTTTGGCCATTTACAGACGTCGCATTTGATCGAACTCCTCCTAGGGATTTCGATCGATAGGCTTCAAACTCAGTCAGATTGTTCATAAGGCATGGCCGATTCAAAGTTATCAAATTCGTGAGTTTCGAGCATGTTGAAGGGGTCGTTCCAGGGGTCAAAGTTCACCGACTCACCAGAATGTAATAAACTGTTATATCTCTACAAATAAACTCACAGAGCCACCAAACTTTCTGTGTGTGATCACCTTTGGATGACCTACGACACCCAGTTGTGAAATTTGGAGATTACCTAAGCCACGCCCCCTAGAACAGGAAGTGTCATGTTTTACTGCGAACGTTCACTATCTGACCCCTTTCACCTAATCAACATGAAACTGTGTCCACAGACAGAAGACATGTTGGTGTCTAAGGGTGTCCAACCCGTTTGGTTTGGATGCAGCAGGTGGGCGTGGCGGCGTGGCGAAGTGACCTTTAACGCCGTCTCTTTACGTTTGTCCTTGAATTCTACAGTTTAAAGCCCAGCTGCACCAAACTCACTAGGTTGATCCTTGTGGGCCCCACGACAGGAATCCAGTGTGATTTTTTGTGGGCGTGGCCTAATGTCTCAACAGCGCCCCCTTGAAGATTTTAAATAATCAGCCCCAAGCCATTCTTTAACCTAGAAATATGAAACTTGGTACACTTGTGTATATTGTGAAGACCTACAAAAAGTCTCTTGGAGCCATGGTCCAAACCCAACAGGAAGTCGGCCATTTTGGATGAAAGCCGCCATTTGCTGTTTTTCATAGACGTAATATTTGATGAACTCCTCCTACAGCGTTTGAGATACAGACATAAAACTCAGTGAGCAGAGAGTTCAGATATTAAAGGTCTACACTTATCACAGGAATTTTTGTATGTCAAAGCATGTGGGCGTGGCTAAGTGCCAAACTTTGACTATACGCCATAAAACATCAAAGTGACATAACTTCCACATACAAGGTCACAGCTGCTTCAGACTTCCTATGTCTCACTACTGACCAACCCTCATGGTCAGATGATGACGTAACCTTAGCTCCGCCCACTTTTAACAGGAATTCAGCTGTTTTTTCTACTGTATGTCTTATTTTTACTGAGTAATACATTTTGAATAATCTTCTAACACCTGACATTATATGACCTGATGAGGAACTGTGATGATGAACTCTGAATCATGGGGGCGTGGCCAACTGTCTGTCCTTCGCCATATGCATACAACTGTCTCTGAATCACACACGCATCTTCCGATTGGAACAAAACTGGATACGTTTGACCTGTGCTCAATGCTAAAGAGCCCAACGGCTTTGAATTGTGGTTTTACTCTACAGCGCCCCCTATACTATCCCATCATCAATATCTCCTCTCTACATCGACCGATCTGCTCCAAATTTGTGGTGTGTCCTCAGGGAACCATGCCGAAGTGAACGGTTCGAACTGCCTGGGGGAGCGCGCCTCAACTGTGCGAAAGGGTACGCGGTGGCAGGCGGCGGCGGTGCTGGGTCCCCCGCGGTGGCTATAGGCCGGAGCGGCGCTTGGCTGCTCGGGCCGCTTGAGGCTCCGCGGAAGGCTTTAATTATTAATTATTATTCTTATTCTTCCGCCAAATGAATTGGCTTTTGGGGGCTTTATCATATTCAAAAACTCACCAAACT